>NW_009727813.1:0-79375 GCF_000703405.1 Apaloderma vittatum
CAAAGCCATGCTGACTGTTCCTAATAACCTTGCATATTCATGCTCAAAATTTAATGTCAACTGGTGAGAATTGGTTTTTTTAAGTTTTGATGTCTTAAGACTTTTACTTTCTGAGAAAAATAGTATTTATTTCATCTTCTGTTTTATGCATTGCACACAGCAAATTTGGTATCAGTGATTTCCCAGAACTTTAGTTCCCATTTACAGAGTCTGCTTAAAAGTTTTGGTAAGCCTTTGTTGCTGCATCTGCTTCATTAATCCTGGAGCTCTGAGCCTTCATAGCCCTAACCATCACCCGTGATTTGGTTACAGTGAAACATTTTTCTAACAGCTGTCCTTTTCACCCAAGACTTTGTAATGACTTTGTTAAAATTTTGGTTTGAGTTATTTTATAACAAAAATTAACTTACGACTATAATTCGACCTTGTAATTTTTGTAACTCCCTCCTATAAACTCTTCCCTGCTGGAACTCTGAAAAGAAATACTGTTTTTCACCAATTTTATCACAGGCTAGTGTGATGATACCACCATCATATTCTGGAAGATCTCTAGATGTGGTATTGTGCAATTGAAATCCACACTGTTTTGTAGATCAATGGTAGATTATCCACAGACTATTTCATGGAGTTTCTAAATGAAAGCAAAACACTGAAAGACAATAATTTTATGTTCTGGGAAAAAAAAAAAATCTCTCCTGATGTTGTCTGAGTGTAATTATGGCACTGCATGATGCCCTTTCTCTATGATGTGACTCTAATCCATCTTAGCAAGGAGAGGAGCTGCTCCACAGCAGCTGTATTTTTGTGGTGCTTCACAGGAGGTGAACTCTGTTTGGAAAGCCCACAGAGAAGATAGGGAGGCTTTTGGCACTAGAGTTCTGGGGAATAAATGTAACAGGGAGCTGAACAGAGGGATTGTTTTTCTCAAAAGCATCCATAAAAGCAGAATAGCGATCTGTTCCAGTATTGTAATTGCAATGTGCCAAGATGTTCATTATTCTAGCATGTGCACTGGTTTGTCTGTTTTCACTTAAAACCAGAAAAATGTGTTACCAAGCCCATAAATGTCTGCAGAATTGCCAGCTCTCCTGTCTTTTATCAGTAGTCTCATGATATTTAGCCTCCTTTGTAAAGCTTCAAGTTTTAGAGTCAAGATATAACATGAGAAGATCAGATCTCTCCTTTCTGTTATTTTAAACTTAATCCTCTTGGTTGCTGAGGAAGCCGACTTGCATGCAGTTCCAGAAATGTGAAGGAAACTAAGAGAAATCCCAAATCTCACCATGTAAATGCATGCAGATTTTGTGAAGAAGGTGAGTTTGCGTATGTCATACCTGGCAATTAGAAAAAAAAACATATTTTTTTTTCCCCCTAAAGTTTACCATAGTCATCTTCCCCCAAAATTTCTGATCATTTGTCTGATAACTCCCATCTTGTTAAAGGATTTGTTGTGACAGAGGGTGAGGCTCCTTGACTCCTCTCAGCCAGTGCAATAGCTTCTGCCCTGGAGAAATCCATCATTGTTGCTCCAATCCTCTGCTGCCAGAAGCGTGTTCCCATCTCCACCCTTGTGCCAGGTTTGGCTCTTGGCTCACCTCCTGATGTGCTGAATGAGCTCACTGGAGCAGCGGGAAGCTGCGCTGGCTGCCTGCCTAATGACTTGGTTCAGCTCAGCAAGTGGACAGAGGGTCCACATGGTGCCAGGGGGTGGCTTGGGGTGAGGGAGAGAAACGTGGCCACCCCTTCAAGGGAGTGCAAGCTGAAAGATCACTCAGCTACCTGGTGCCACCTCACCCTGAATACCAGGGCACTGCGTGTTTCTACAGGAGAAGGTGTGATAACAGACATGTGCAACTGTGCCGGCGCTGCCATGAGTAGAAGGCTAAACCTGTGTGCTTTTAACAAAAGTGTATCCCTTTTTACAGAGAGCATTGCAGTGTCACTCAGGACATGGAGAGGCCCCACGTACTGTTTCTGACTTTTAAAATCAACTAACAGACATTGTAAACAAGCTAATAAGAAGTGTGAGTAGAAAAAAGGAAAGAAACATAGGTACCTGCCGAGCTGCTGCTTTAAAAAGGCGAATGAGATTCTGAAGGTGGGATCCAGTTTGCATAGCCAAGGCACATAAGGTGCCCCCGAGCCTTAAACACTTATACAGCAGCTACCTGAAGGCGTGTTCTCTCTCTGATCAGTTAAAAGTCCCTCTGGAGGCCTCCAGGCGTTGTGGTTAGGCAGCAGGATTTCCTCTTGGAAACCTTCAAAGCCACCTGCCTCCTTCAGTTGCACATGTAGGGATGGAGTTTACCCACTTGCTTTACAAGAATTGCTGAGGAGCTTAACCTGGAGGTTACGTGATATAATTTTGGGTTTCTTGGTTGTTCCACAGATGAGCAATGCCACTGATAAACACTGCCCGTATTTGGACAGCTGCGACACAGCTCTCTAGGGTGTCTACTATACTTTCCACAGAAGAAAGCATGAAGTGAGACTTTTGAACAGGAGGACCTGTAATTCACTTGCAGACACTAGGATGCTCAGTTTGGATCAATTGTAATTGCGGTGCTGACTGTAGAAATGGAACATTGTACTCCTCCAAAGTGTCATCCGTTTCAGTGTTGGGTTATGCTGACAAGAAAAACTTGTACCGTTTTCTTTATAAATTACGTAAGCTACAGGAAAATGTTTTAAAAATCATCCACTGCTGTTGCTTGAAGGAATATCCCAAAGGCCTGCAGGGCAGATAAAGCTTAGGGGAATCGGAGATGTCTTTGGTGCCTGCAAGCAGTATAGGTGTAGTGAGGAATAGTGAATGATTTTACAAGGGTATGATGTTAGACAAAGGATGGAAGAAAGACAGAATTGTGAAATATTCAGTACCAATGTTTCTGGATTTAGCTATGCTAAATCTTTTGAGGATTATCTCCTACTGACTTGACTGCCTCAGGGCATGCCAGTCACAAATTAGAGAACAGTAGTGAAATAATAAACTGAACATGCTGTAAATAACCAGCACAGGAAACCTTTTCACTATCACTTTTACCAAGGACTGAAAAAATGTTAACAATGGAAGATTTTAGATTAATATTTGGGTTTTGGTAACTTGGTAGCAATAAAGAAGCATGCTTCAAGCCAATCTTTGTAGTATTTTTTTTAGCAAATTTTTCCTTGGTGTCGTTCCCTACTATTTCATTGAAGTGAATATCTGTAATGCCTGAATTCCAGAAAGTGTCCCTAGTAAAGCAGATGTGAATTTACCTTTCTGTTATCTGATTTTACATCTAGAGCCACCTTATGAACTGACTGTAACACTATCTCCTTGGCTAGCATAGTCTAGGATTTAGGGAGATGATTACCACAGTTAGGCCAAGAAAAATGTTCTGAAGTTAACAAAAATTTATCTGTCAGGCCTTCCAGTAGTTTCTTTTATCTCTATGTCAGCAGAGGGTTGGCATTTTTGTGTTTCTTACTCTGTAAACTTCAGTCCATTGGTGGTATATAGGCTCGCAGAGGAAGGTTTCCCATGTTCTGCTGCTCTGCAAGTGAAATCCTAAGTGCAAAAGGCCACTGAGTTAGCTTTTTGGTTTCCTTCTTCTTGATATGGAAAATTCCCCTAAAGCATGGATCTTCAGGAGTGATATCCAATTTTCCCTTTCATTAAATTTCTCTGCAATTTTCTTCTCCACAAATTTTGCACCTTTTTTGCACCTCAGCAACTTGTGAAGGGTTTCAGATGCAGTATAACCATATCTCAAGGAATAGGTCTGTGTTACAGATACTTGTTTTGGTCTCAGCTACCATGGATACCTTCAACATAATAAAAAAAAAAAAAAAGTCTGTCAAGTCCTGTGAATCCTTTAGAGAGAATAGCTGCCAGCACAGTCTCCAATGGCCAGGTAAAGGAAGGGCATGGCTAGCTAGAACTGATGCCCATGCGATCTTGGACAAGTGACATTGTGCAACTGTATCCAGACATTGTCCACTTTGAGGAACCCTGTCTGCCTTCTTGTATGTAATCCTGGAGTTATGGGAGAGACCTGTGTGCTGAGGAACTTGAACATATCCCTGTGCTGAATGAGTTCTGCGATTATACTCAGGAGTGTACCTACCATACTACTGACTTTCTGTTCATTCTGCCTTTGGGTACTGGTTCAAGATTGCTTTGAATAAAGCTTTTTTCTACATACTGTGCACTGGTTACTGAGGTTGTTGACATGAGCATCAGCAGCTCCAGCTAGGATGAGTGAGTCTTCTGCTGTGACCTGTCTGCTTCACTCCTCTGCTGGAGTTTACTAATGGTGCACGTGCACACACCTCAGGAGATCAAGTATAAAGTCCATTTTAGAGCACATTTTAGTTTGCCACAAAAATGTTTGTCCTCCAGTCAGAGACAGTTCAGGGCACCAGTGTGTTGAATCTGATAGCTATTTGAAGTAGTCACTGTTTTTTTTAGTCTTCAGGGACCAACAGCTACCAAAACTACCACTTTTTTCATGCCTACAATAGAAGATATATGCTGGGCTTTTCAGTTTGGAATCTATCTCTGTGATGGATGTTTTTATGAGTCTGGATTTTTTTGAAGTCATACCTTTCTGTCAAACAACTCATCTTTAGAAGAAGTGCTGCAGTTAGTTTGGATGAGAGGGCAGAGCAGGTCTCCAAGAGTGCCTCACTCCTCTCTTCCAGACACCTTGCTGAGTCACATCTGGTTTGAAATGAGAAGCCCATGTCTCAGCCCCTATCTTCAAAGCTCTATGTGGGCCACTCTCATTGTTTGAAGAAGCTCTTTGACCCGCTTCATCATGAATCATTGACATCTACCCTTAATAGGAACAATGCTACTGAACAACGGAGAACAAAAATTCAGGTGGGCAATAAACTGCTCTGCTGACGCTGTAGATACAGGCATCACAAATGAGTCTGAGTGAATAGGCAACTTCTAAAACAAACAGAGTAGGAGTCTGAATCATAGCTGATAGGTCTCCCAAGGGAATGTAGACCCAATATGGCGAGTAGAGGATGAACAGAAAATGCATTCTCTCCCTCTCTCAATGGCGTTTTAGTGTGCTGCTTGCACATATGTATTGATCCATCTGCATATCGGTCTGCTCAAATGTACACTCATCTTTTCTTCCAGGAGATATCCTTGGCACAGTATTGCATAATCAAACATTTCTGGGGCATTTACCACGTGTTATAATCATTTGTTTGATACTTATAGTCGCTGTAATGGGCATGGGCAGGTGGTAGTGTCAAAGAGGACCTAATCTGTTTTCTCAGCAGTTTGAAAATAACCTACTGGAGACCTGAGTTTCATTCTTAGTTTTCTGTAGTGCTGGAAGTAAATTCTTTCTTTCTTAGATGCCTCATGTTAAACAAAAATCTCATACTTCTACTTTGGTAAAGCCACATATGCCCTGGGAACTGTTCAGCTTAAAGTACAACTATATGGAAGTACACAGGATGGAAAATTACCTTGGACACCATGTATTACATAATTTGCAAAGGCTAATGATATTATTTCTCTTTTGCTATGTCTTATGTGTTCTTTATATTTTTCCCCATTTTGTATACAGTACGTGAACTGTTTTCCATTTATGCTTTACCTTTTGATATTCCCCACTTCAAGATCTTGTGTTCAATGGTGTCAGGAAACTGCTTTAAATTAAAGTGTGGAGTGATGTGGAATAGTTTTAATGAAAGCCTAAAGAATGTGAACTTAATCTTTTTCATAGGAAGTTTTGTTCTGTTCCATCCTGTGCCCTGCTTAAACTCATTGCCCTTTTTTGACCTTTTCCTTGTTGAAGGTTAAGTGGGAAATATCTTGGCTGCGGCCATTCCATCTTAACCAGAAATACTTTCCACAGTTCATGTTTACTTTCTCTGCTATGGGCATTCATCTTTCCTGAATCAAAATTGTTAAAATGGATTTTCAGAAATAAATTTATAGCTTGTGTCATTGATGACGAAATGACAAGCTTTACTCTGTCATGTCTTTAGATCTGTTTTACTAGTTATGATCCTGGCAGTCCTCTTGCTAGAGATTAGCAAATCTGAGGAGAAAATCTCAGTTTGTTTAATAATCTTCTTTACTGGCATTAATAACAAATATAAAGAATTCCTATATTTGCAATATATGAACATTGATTGCATTGCTTCTGCAAAATCCTATACATGTTGCTATGTTTTCTATCTCTACCTTGGGCTTCTTTCTTTCAGAAAGCGCAGGATCTATGTCCTCAAGACACTGCTGCTTTTAACGGAAAGGCTATTGTATTCTTCACTTGTCATGCTCTTGAGAGAAGAAGAGTTAGGTCTGAACTTCCTTCTTGTCTTCAGTCCCAGCAGTACCCATTGCAGAATTTTGTAGTTTGGAATGTCTCCATTTTTAATCCACAGCAAATTGTTCTTCTTGGAGCTTTGTTATGAGAGACACCACTATGTGCAGAGACAGTGTAGTGCAGGGAAAGAACCAACCGTTCTTTAACCTCACATTTCATCTTGGTTTAGTTCTCAATTTAGTTGAGCCCCTCTTTCCCCCCACAAAACGTCACATGACTAGCACTATGTTCTTGCATAAATAATCTGAACGGGGATGTTCAAGTCGATTCTTTATCCCTCTGTCAAGGAAAAGGGAACTTACCCTTTCCTGTGATGAGAAGCCACTCTCAGCCAGGCTCCTCACAAATATATTAAACTTTTCATATACTCACAGAATGATCACAGGAAAAATTGAATTGGAAGGGACTCAGGAGATCTCAGGTCCTGCTCAAACTAAGCTCAGCTACAAGATCAGATTGAGGGCTTTATCCAGTTGAATCCTGAAAATCCCAGAAGATAGAGAGTGCACAATGTCTTGGGCAACTTCTTCTGCTACTTGACTTTGTCATAGGGAAGAAGCTTGCTTTCATATAGTTTGTCTGGTTTGCCTCTCTTTTGTTTTAGTCTATATCCATTATCTTTTCATTCCTGCCATGCACATATCTTTTTGTTGGTGGTATTGCAAAAAAATTATCAGAGGACTGGAACACTCCTCCTATGAAGACAGGCTGAGAGAGTTGGGGTTGTTCACTCTGGAAAAGGCTCTGGGAAGAGCTTATAGCAGACTTCCAATGCCTGAACGGGCCTACAGGAAAGCTGGGGAGGGAGTGTTTACAAGGGTGTGTAGTGACAGGAAAAGGGGTAATGGTTTTAGGAAGGAGTTCTTTACTATGAGGGTGGTGCAACGCTGGCACTCCTCTGAGTTGCTTGCTGCTCTGGCAATGCTGTCTTCCCTCATTTTCATGTTGTTCGAAGTTTCTCCCATAACTTCATTGTCACAATTGTAACTTCATTCTCAGTAGTGGTGGTTCTTATATGTCTCTGGAACTTTAGAACTGCTAATCAAAACAATCCAGTTTTAGTCCAACACACATATCTTCTTGATGCCTGTATTGTTGTTACAAAGTTATTTTAAAATTCTATTTGTTGTTGGATTAGGAGTTAATGAAGAGACCTGAAATTTATTAATTTGAAATGTACAAAGTCGAAAGTCATTCTAGTTTAATGATTATGCTGGGTAATTTAATTTTCCAGTCAACCTGTCTAATTTCTACCTGAGTTTGCTCATACCTGCCCTCTTAAAAAGCTCCCTGCTGTCTGAGCTTGAGAATTTTGTGAATGGTACTGAACACTCAATTAATTCAAAGCCAAACATTTAATTAGGAATACATCACTTCTACCAACTTCTGGTAGTGTTCTAGGAAATATAATTTTAATTTTTCTTGTCATAGCTTTGAGGCAAAATATCTGAATCTCTTTTTGAGTGAGAAGATTGTTGGGCCTGTAAGTGGGGAAATCAGATGCTGACTCATGCATTATGCAAGTGGTGTGATCACCTGTACTATTCAGTTTTTGACTATTTAGAGTGGAACACCTATTTCATGAAAACTGATCCAAATCTGAGCTATTTTTGTCAGAGTTTCACAGTGTGACGCAATAAAGAGAAAGAAACTTTCATGGATTTTTGTAGAGTTGCAGTAAAGCGGAAAGCTTTTTTCAGATGCCTTTGTAACTTTTAACATTGAAAATACTTCAGAACATTTACTTCTTAAAATCTGGCTACTGTGCTGCTGTTTTTGACCTTCTCACTGAATTGAGTTACTAGCAAGCATGGTCTGATTCAGGTTCTACCCACCTTTTTTCACTATCCCTCATCTTGTAGGTTCTCACAGGAGGCAATATAAGATAGCAGTCTTCACCAGAAATTTGCTAATGTCCCTGAAACTAACAACTTGTCTGCAGTGGCATTTATTGACTTTTTAAATCAATGCAAATTCACTTGTATAGATGCATTGAAACTGGCTCAGCATTCCTCACGTAAATGTAACATTGCACTCACATCAGTTTTGCAGCTGTGTGGTAAAGATACCCCTGTCAAATACATGTGTGACTACTCTTGACTGCTCTTTCAACGACAAGAGCTTTGACCATATAATGGTTGTGCACCTCCTAGGATCTCCTCAAGAGGATGAGTTATCTATTCCTGAGAAGGATAATTTAGGCACCCAAGATCTGAGAAGACAGAGATTTCCTTCTTGCTTGCTAGTTGGATCTACTCCTTGCTTAGACAATGGATCTGAAATTGCAGTCTTAAGACTCCTCACTTGAAGCCTGGAGCCTCAATATGAGTCTTTATTCTCCACTGATCTATGACCTCTGATGTCTCAGAGAGATTTCAGAATCACTCTTCTCAGCTGTTGCCCCATTAATCTCCTAGAGATTAAGAGATCCCACTATAAATAAAGCTGAACATCCTCCATAGCATCTCCTCAACTACTTCAATCCATAACTCTGCATCTTGATGTAAATTAAGTAGGCATTTTTGAATGTTAGTTAATATACCAGGGTATAAACAAGAAGCATTAGGGAGCTATTTTATTGAGACAGATCTCCTATTCTGCTGTCTCTGTTAGAGGATCAGTTACTTTGATGAGAGATGAGGCCATAGAAAATGGAACAGCTGGAAGAACTTCTTAATTTAAATGGAGTATGTATTTCTAAAATCATGCATCAGAACCTTGAGGTTTACTGCTGTCTTGACATTTTGCTATCCTGTATATCAGGATATTAAGGGTAGACTGCTGATACCAATTTTCTGGCTTTTCTGGCTTTTATGCTTCAGGAAGAGTTAATGTACAATACAAAAGCTGAATTCAAGAAAGTAGACCCAAGTTTCTTAAGGTCTAAAATATCTTTTACGACTAAAATCTTTCACAGTACTTCGCACTGCTGGAGAAACTCAAAAGATACACGTTTAAACAAAATCTCCTTGGAAGAGGAGACTTAATGTAGCTGAAGCTTGGCTTTAATCTAATTTATATTTTGTGAGTAGGACATGGAAAAAAAAAGTAAAAACTAGTTCCACCATCATGTTTTAATAAGGGAAGCAAATGTTGGGGGGGGGGGGTGCATGTGAGAGGCACAATAACAGAAGTAAACCCCATGGATCCCTAGCATTAGAGTATTTAAATCAGTTTTCATTTTTATAGAATCACAGAAGTATGTGGTAGTTTGGGTTGGAAAGGACCTTAAAGATTATCTAGTTCTAACCCCCTTCTCAGGAGCAGGGACACCTCCCACTAGACCAGATTGCCCAAAGCCCCATCCATCCGGGCCTTGAACACTTCCAGGGAACTTCCACAGCTTCCGTGGGCAACCTGTTGCAGTGCCTCACCACCGTTACAGAAAATAATTTCTTCTTAATATTCAACCTAAGGCTACTATCTTTTAGTTCAAAACAGTTATCCCTTACACTATCACTAAAGTCCCTGATAAAGAGTTCTTCTCCTTCCCTGTAGCTCCATTCAGGTACTGGAAGGCCACTAAAAGGTCTCCCCGGAGCCTTCTCTTCTTCAGGCTAAGCAGCTCCAACTCTCCCTTTTTCCTCACAGGGGAGGTGCTCCAACCCCCTGATCATCTTCATTCTTTTGGATGCATTTTACTTCAGAAATTGTCCGGTTTACTGTTCATGATAAGGACATCAATTAGTATAAAAAGTTACATAGATGTGAGAGCAGCAGTACAAACTATAGTTCCCAGCCATCCCATGAGTTTTCTTCCCATCACCTTTAATCTAGCTATACCAATATAGTAATATAAGATTTCAAGAAAAGAGGAATTTTTCCCTGAGAATCGATATTTAGTAGCATTCTGTATAATACTGACAATGCAAAATGCTCTGGTTAGACTGACAAGTCACCTTTCTCAGTGATAAAAGTATAGTCCAACTGATTACTAAAGCAGTGTTTTTTAAGACTAACAGTGTAATAGATACAAATTCATTCCGTAATTCCTTTAACCTCAGTAAATATATTGCAAATGTTTAGTGTCTATTGTGGTAACATGAAGCAGAAGTCTTAATTAGTCTAAACAAAATAAATACATAGGAGAGTTTTTAAGTGTGTTTCCAATTTCAGAAAAATTTCTCATAGATTTGCCTTATTTTTTTTTTTCACATCTTGAATCAGACATGAGCAAATGTGTTTGTATGTGTGGGTTTTTTCCCAAAAGCACTGAGAAGAATGTTGTATGTGGATTATCTTTTCCGTTCGTGGTGCTATTTGGTCACATTTCAATTCACTGAAAGAAAAAAAGGATGGCAGGGGGAATGGAAAGCACAGCAGAACTCCTTGAATGAGTTCAAACTTCAATGGTGCTGCAACCCTGAACAGAAGGCAGAGCTCAGTTGTGTCTATGGAATGGTTCCACACATCTAAAACAAAAGAAAAGCAGTGACATTGACAAGATAAGACAAAATATACCTATTTTAATTTATTTTTCAAATAAACTTTTGCATTCTCAGAATCAGAGGGGTGAAGGTTTCAGCAAATGCTTTCACTTGCCTCCTTCTTTGCCTTCATGTTTCACTTTCCTAAATTGCTCCTTAAATATTTAAATTGTCATCTTGCCTTTTGATTCATTGATTGTAGTGACATTATTCTTTATGTTCAGAAGGCGATAAGGAGTATTCGGGTTTCAAGTCACAATTACTTTGTTATTTTAAGTGCTGAAGTATACGAAAAGCCTGCTTTATTAAATCCTTGAGTTATTTTTCTCTCTGAAACAACCTTGTCTGTAGCTTGTGTTTCTTGGTAAACAAAAGATTGTACTTGGCTGCTGAAAAAACAAATCTGCCAGAACAGTAAGGCGAAGGGAGATGGTGATATTTTATCAACTAAGAAAGCACACACATAATTGGGGGCTCATTAACCCTCATCAAGTCAGATCTAAGAAATTTCCTGCTCTACCTCTCCCTCCATGTATTTTGAGTATCAGTAAACATTTTAAGTCTGTTTTGAGGCTGCTAGAGTCTCCCAAATACCTAAACTGAGAAATATATCCTTTTAAATGCAAATTATTTGTTTTCTTCTCCCACAACTGGATCACAGAAACACAGGAATGCCTTACAGCCTGAAGAGTTATAACAGGTTGCATGAGTAATTTTTGAGGAATAAGTGCCTGTCAGGTTCAGTTTCAAGAAGAGTCTGCCACTTGTTTTCTGTTTCTAAGATCAGTCTTATTTGTTTCCACTTTTTTCAGTGATTAATTCGACTGGATTTATGGTAATGAGAACATCCCCCAAACCTGCATTTGTATTCAAATACCTGCCATATCAAACGCTTTGGTTAAATTATAAGAAATATTGCAAGTTAAATGTAAAGTAGCTTGCTGTGTCAGAGCTTAATTGAATCTTTTCTATTATTTTAGAACGGTATTATATTTCTATTGCCTACTGCTTTGGCTTTATTGTATTTTTGCTTCACTTAATGGTCAAATTTTTACTTTGGCTTTCTACTTCTAATTTAGAAAGCAGTCTTTGCCCTTTGTTCTTTTGAAATATAAGAGTTGTGTTCAATTTTGTCACTAGCTATCTAGCTAAGCACTTGGAAGTGGACTTGAACCGTATAGCCAGTGCATTTTTACAATGTAGCAAAATAGATTCATGTGTCAGGCTGACATATTTCTCCAAATGGAGGATCAGATATTTGTATGACCAAGTTTTTTAGTCGTATCCACCAAAATCGTGATGGAAAATTAAAAGAACAGAGCCTATTGTCTCAGGAAGAAAGATGTATATGCATTAGTTTTGTTTCATTTAAGGGCTTTTCTCATGTCTATTAAATGCAGTATACCACACTTCAAAGAGGTAAGAAATTTTCTTCTGCACTGTTTCACCTAGAAATGGGGGGCAGGGGTCATTTTATGATTTGTGCCGAATTGCCCCTTGCATATCCAGTGTATTGATGATGCATCTTTGGCAGTAAGTGATGGAAGCCCTTTAAAAATGAATCTGTTGATATAATCCCACTCAGTTATGAATATCAAAAAGCATATGAGATCAGCTTTAACCATTGCTGATTTACAAATACAAATAGATGCTATATGGATCTGCACAGGCTGATCTGATGTTTTTTAAACAATAGATGCTTCCATTGTTACTGCAATACTGCTGAATGACTGATAAAGTCAGAAAAGTTCCTAAATTGCTGGCATTTGGTGCCTTTTTGCTACTCTCTCTTCTGAATCTATTATGAGTCAGGCTAGATGGTACAGTAGCAGTGCCAGGCCATGGGAGAGCTCTGTGTACAGTGGTGCTCCCTTATGCATCAGTAGCAGAGCTGTAGTTCTGAAAGATCAGGATACATCCTTATTCAGAAATGCTTCTACAGTGCCTGCTGAAGGCAATGAGAAATACAAGTCCAGAGGAGAACTGAACACTTTACCTTAACTGTGGTTGCTCAGACTTCTCTCCACTCTGCAATCATTGCTATAGAAGGTCCAGCAAAAAAATGTCAGATGACTGGAATTGGATGCTCTTACCCATTTATTGATATTTGTGAAATCAGTCACCAAAACATTTTCCAGGTCACTCTGTTTACAGTGAGTTACAGTTGTAATCATCTTGCACTTGTAGCTTGTGCATAGAATATTTAAACCCTGGAAATGCAGAAGCACTCTTTGCACACAGAAATTATCAAGTTCTCCACTGGATTGAAGTTGTTTCTGGGTGAAATGGGAAGCTGCTGCTTAATGATACTCTTTATACACTGTTGGTCTGAGGAAGTAATGAACGTGCTTCTGGCTGAGTCCGTAGAAAGATGTGGGTCTAGTATTTTCCTGTTTTCTGAAAGACCTCCCTTCTGGCATGAAACTGAGTACGTAAATTCAGGAGTGACTCAGAGATGGAGTGAATCACACACAACGTTCCTCACAGTCCCTCGGGTCTTGCTTGGAGGATTTGTGACTGTATTTCATTTCTGATCTTAAATAAGACGATTGCAGCCCCAGGACATGGTAACAGCCATGTATTACCACTCATGGATTTACTCAGAAAACTCTTTATCACACGTATGTCCCGGGTATGGAAAAAGTCCTGCACGTAGCAAACTCTCCTTTATTGTTTTGGTTAACTGTGTTACATACAAAGGATTTCTCTCACTGTTACACATATACCTACTGTCCCAGAAATTCCCAAACAACACACCATCCAGAAGTATCTTAACACCTGCTGTTCATAGGCAGAACAGTAAATACTAATCTTGCACTACAGCATGCTGTAAGCCTTTCTCATCGCCAATGCTGTTAAGTCTCCATCAGTACCACCGGTAAGTCTCCATCAGTACCACCGGTTGGAAATGTCTACTGGCAAGGTTCCTGACTAACGCTGTATTGGGGATTTGGGTAGTAAATGAGACACAGAAACCTGAAGAACTAAAATAAAAATAAAAATAAAAGAAAGAAGGGTAATGAAAATGCTCCTGCAATTTCTTTAAGCATTTGAAAAAAAAAAAAAGTCCTTTTACCATAGAGCAAAATTATGGCATGGTCTCCTCCCTAATGTTAAGTCATAATGAACTTGGTTTTATATCTACTGCTAAATATTGTATTTTCATACGCTCACGAATGTGAGAAACACGGATCTGGAAACATTGACAATGGTAGATACTATCTCCATGTATATTTTTCTGCTCTGCAGTGGACAAGATCACTGCCCACTAAAGCAAATGGAGAGATTTCTTTTGATTCTAGTGCTGCTGGACTCATTCTTCTGTGCATCATCCAGTGGCTTATTTCATCATCACTCTGCTTCATTATCTGATATTTTTACTCCTGTATGTGTAAATAAAGAGGTTCCTAAAGCCAGTGTTTCACTCCAGCTGGTGCTGTTAGGTGATTCTTTTCACATGTACTTGAAACTAGCATCTGAAGTACAGTGCTGAGCAAGAAAAGATAAAAAAGTCATGGGTCTCCCAAAATGAAAGAAGGTAATATTTTTAAATGTGTAAAAAAAAATAGCTTTTGTTGTCCACATGCAGTCTGCTTGTGGATTGTGAATAACAGTGATGTGATGATTGTTTCTAAGCATCTCCTCTCTGTTTAATTTGCTATTCTAACCATTCTTTTCTTCATTAGCTTATTTTAATCTTGATAATTTGTTTTCTTTATTCTCTTTGCTATTACATTCTTGGCCACTAGAAAACACTTTCCTTCCAAAAGTTCTTTGTCCAATTTGTTTCCCATAACAACAACAATAATAGGAAAAAAATACTCTTTTTTCTAGCAATTTAAGGGCCAAACTTAATCCTTCGGTACTTATGTGCAGTCACCCTTTCAGTGGGATTTGCACTCACATAACTGAGGCTGAAAATCTGGCCTTGCGCATCAAAGCCAACCCCTCCACCTAACTCCAACAAGTAACTGTAATAAAACATAGTAAGACTTCATTTATGTTTCGAAATTGAGGGAGTAGTATGATTAATCATCTTCTAGTATTTGGATACTTAACCCTTCTTCATGTCCTCTTGTACTGTGGCTGACAGCTAATCTTTCATTACATCATGCGCTTGAGACTCACTCTGGTTAATACAGTAAGTAAAAAAACCGTATCAGTTGTGACTTCTTGGCCTTTTGTTATATCACAGATTTTTCTGGGGAAAGAAATTGCTGTAACACTACTGTGCATTCAACCAGCTCCCGTGGGAAGGGGCCTGGTGCTCTCACCCATCCCTAGTGCTGTTCACTTAGGAATTATGGCACTCAGAAGGTCAGCAGGGCGTTGCTGGCTCCTATGATGTGGTCAAGGGGGGCTGACGTGGCCGTTGGGACAGATAAGTTGTGTTGAGTGTGATTGACTACCAGAGTACTGTTTTAAATTCCTAGCCTCTTAGCCTAAGCAATATACACACCCAAGAGTGCTGAGGGTATCCAGAGAGAAAGGCAAGTTTTCATTAGTTGCCCATAACTTTATGTGACATTAATGGTGAGAAAAAAGGTTCAGTGGTAGCTCATGAGAATCACAAAGAAACCATTCAGTCTGATTATCCTAGCTCTTACAGCACTACTAAAAGATTGGAAACCGATTATCCAAAAATACATTATTAAAAGCTGGGGAGACCAATGTTTCAAAGAAAGAGAGCCAAAAATGCTGATTAGGTAATGCAGTAACAATTTTTTTCCTGTCCCCAATTATTTCATACCGTGTAGTTTTGTTGTACATCAAGAGTGTTCAGTCTAGATTCTGGATTTAAATTTTCAAGGTGAAATCCGAGAAGACCTGTTGGTTTTCACAGCCACTACCAAGTTTAAAACCTAACAGCACATTGGTTTAGTTTTGATTTATTAGGAAGCAGGCTTAACTGAATTTACTGACTAGAATCTAAGTAAGTTTTGCTGGATTTCTGCTTTGCACCTTCTTTGCAGAAGAAGATTTAGAGAGCTACTGCCCTCTGTAGATACTGTACACTGTTGGTATAACCTTCTCAAGTAAAGAATTAAAGAAGAAAGAGAATTGTTGATAAATGAAGAAAATTGCAATGCATTTTGATGTAACCCTTCCCTGCTGAAATTAAGGGCAATGATCCCAGTGAGGCTTATTGGAAAGCTCAAAAAAACATTATTTTGTCCAGTGTCTTTCTTATTATGCTAGGATATACTCCTAGAAATCATGTATGGATAAATGCAAGTGGTTTGGTTTGTTTCCTTTTCTTTAAAAACATTATTAAATTTATTGTTTAGAAATCATTATAGCTTTCTATTTGTTTATTTATTACAGCAAAAAGAAAGACTGAACTGAGGAAGGGTGGAAAAATAATGAAAATATTTCTTTCTTGCAGAAGAAAAAGGTAAGATTTAGAGGACCATAATATTACAAGTACTTATTTATAGCATAATAATAACTACGAGGTAATCTGTTAAGTTCCCAAATACGGGCAGCTTTTTATTTAAACTTATTCAAACCTCCACACTTCATAGTCTTGGCTGCCTAAAAGCTGGTGATTTAAAATTCACATTTCTTTCTGATTAACTGAGACAATGAGTCCACTGCCAGGCACTGTATATGCCACTGTATTGACCTGTTATGCATATGAGAAACAAAGGTTACATTTCATTTTGTGGCAGCATAGTAGGAGTGTATGCATTTTGGATTCCTTGATTTACACTACCTCCAGTTTGGGTTTGCTGAAGGGAAGGTTCTTTCTTTCATTTTATTTTTTCCTCCCACTCCATTCCCTGGAAAATATAAATGCCCCAATTTTTTCTGGGATTTCTTTTTTTTTCTTTTTTTTTTTTGCTTTTGTTTTTTTGGGTCCCAGGTACCCAGCTGTGCATGAAATAATGCTCCCCATGTGTGTTCATTGTTCCCATTGCTGGTGTCTGTGCAAGTCACTAGAGTTTTCCTAATAAGGTTGGGTTTGACCTTTCAAATGAAGTTCTCAAATGAAGAATCTAACTGCATTCATTAGCCTCAAACCAGATAGAATTCCTTGCCACTGCCCTTATAAAACAACTGTAAGAAACAGCAAAGCATGCTTGTTCCAAAACCAAAGTGAAGCTCCAGAGCTGTGCAAGAGTGCGTAAGCATTAGAGAGCCAGACTTTGGCTGGCCCTTCCCAGAAGGGTGGTGCACCAGATGGAGACAGAGATCCTGAAGAAGGGGAACAGGCAGACTGACAGAGACTTCACAACAGAGGAGATTAAAGCCTAAGGACAGGCATTTTGGCTGATGGACTGCCTTAGGCAGGAAAATGCAGTCCAATGGGCTTAGTGCCTCCATGTTCAAGGTGAGGTTTTCATGAGGTGCATGATGACTGCTGGGGTGGTGGCTCCTAGTTCTGCTTCTTTCTTGCAGCAGCACAGGCAGTGGTGTGACAACACAGGGAACCAGATGAGAGAGTTAACCTTCTTGCTAGTTTGCTGATATGTTTTTGGCTGGCAGGATTAATACTTGGTCAAATTAGGTCTTTCACTTGGCTCCCCCCAACCCCAGGAGCATGTGTACTGGCATACGCTGAAGAGACACACTGCCGGGACAGGAGAGGAGGGTGGTGTCTCTTCTGCCAGAAGCTTGTGACTAGTCAAGGCTAAAAAACATGGAACTACAGCTCATGTCAACAGAATATTTCCTGTGTTCATAAAAATAAACAAAACAGAACTCGTCTTCTGCAGTGAGACTTTCTCCTGACTCTAGTCACCTATGAGATCTTACTCAGGTTAAAAGTGGAGAAAGTAGCTATGAACCGATCGGTTCTTGCCAAAGTAAGAAGATGAATGAGAAATTTAGATTAATGTAGTAGCTACTGGTAGTTTCATTTCAGTTATGTAAGGACAAAATAGACTTATCTGTGCTAACTTATATATAATTTCAATATTACCTCATTTATGAAAGGGACAAATAAATGAATGAACAATTATGAAAGCCAAGACAAGTATTTCCAAAACTGAAAATTCCATTAAAATGCTTACAAATTGTCTCAACAAATATCCTGACAAGTTACAGAAATTAGTGATGGACCTTTAGCTATGTGAACCATCCATTAGAATATGAGGCTGGAGATATAAAAAATTTGTTAGCCAAAGAGTAAGGCTAACTTAACTTGAAGATATACGTTTCTGTTAAATTTTATAGAGCTTTCCCACAGGGAATACAAAAGGAAAGAACTTTCATTTGATTTTGACAGCTAAATAAAATATAGCTCATAATTTCTGCACAGTTATTTCACAGTCGTAGAAATTTTTATTTTTTTTCCTTTTTCCTTGTGTAGAGGAACATTGGCCATGAGTTTTCTCAGCTGTATCAAGGCACTGAAAAAACAAGTACGCATTAATAGATGCTTTAATAATGAACAAAACACAAGGAAATCAGGATCTTTAAAAATTAATGTATGGCCTCTAATATTTCAATTATTTTAACTGTGGTGTCTTGCTGACTTATAAGCAAGGTAATTAGACATGGATAAACCTAGTTCTGCAGAGTGGTTCAGCAAAGTAAATAGAAATGAATGTTTAGTTTTGCAAACAAATTCTAAATCTGGTACGAACAGAGCTTATGTTACAAATAAAATGTGTTATTCTTAGCAGCTATAAGTATTAATGTGTTTTCCCCTTTTTGCAGGTTTTGCCTATAATAAATTCACTAAGCAAGACACACAGACTTCTGTCCAATGCTATGAAAACTAACCAAGGCGCATTAACTGCGAGAAATCTTCGAAGGTACAAAAATAAAATGCTTATTCAGTAATTAATTTAACCAAATAAGCCATCAGAATGTGTTACGTAGCCTAAGTATGTTAAGTCAATAATTAAGCTGTAGTAAATCTTCTGGAGGTTCTATCCTGCCAAACTTTAAAGGCTCAAGACTAACCCAAGAACTCTTAACATTTTAGTGAGCCAGTAAATGATTACACAGATAGCTTCTCAATCCAAAGTTTGCTACTATTAACTTTCTCTTTTTTTAAGATATCCAGAAATTGTATGTTTCATGGTTGTTGAATAATATCATGTGAACAAAGTGTGTGCCTTCCTTGGGCCTACCAAAATGAATATTTTATAGGCTTGAGTTATGTCAAGATAAAAGTGCACTTTTCCTTCAGGGAAAGATATACATTAAGCAAAAAGTAATGGTTTGGAATTTTCCTTTGTTTATGTGAGCATGACGATTATGAAAACTTGAAGCTAATCTCACTGTGTGCAGCTGGTCATGGCGAAGAAAAACACTATGTAAGCTGCCTTATGCAACTCTGCCAAAGTGATTCCAAAGGATCTGCATTAGTTATGTGCTTTCAAGGCCTGGCTGACTTTTAGGTGGAATTACGAGTTCACAGTAAGTTGTGTGGTGACCTTGTGATGTGGGAATTATGGCACCAGGCTGAGTATCAAATCATATGTCTCAACTTAACAAATAGAAATATAAAACCATATGACAGATCACAGAGCAGGAAGCTTGAAATGCTCTGAGATTATTTTTTCCCTCATCTATATTATTTTGTTTCACCTCATTTACATAAAATATTTCTAGTTAAACAATTTGCAAATGCCTGTGATTTAATAGCAGGTATCTGTGTGGCAGAGGTAAATTTGGATTTAAAATTAAGACATACTAGCAATGAAAGACAGCTGGTATACATCAAGTTTATTTCATGTATGAGACTTTGTATGGCATTTTGTTTGGAACTAGTTACTATTTGACATGTTAGCTCATAGTTTATTTTAATTGCAGAAAATTTAAATTACCAGATCTTTAGATAATATTTCATGACAATTAGAGTGAATATAAGATTATTCAATCTTCTTTATTTTTCCTCCAGATGTGTAGCTGTATATTGGTCCCTTATAAAGCACATATTGTTTGCTTGCAGGCTATCCAGGCTATCTTACACCACCGATCTAGTCATTATCTCCAGTTCCATCTCAATGTTCTCTCTCAACTTCATCTAAATTTTTACAAGGTTTATCTATAGTTTTATCTGTATTTTTCCCGTGTTGCTCTTAAAGAGGTTAATCAGAGAAGGACCAAGAAAATGCATGCTTTAGTTTTCCACAGAAGTAGAAGTTAGGAAATTATATGATTTAGATGAGTGATCTGGCTTTTGTTAAAGAGAATGAACTGGATTATTATTTGCAGTGCCTTCCAGTTCTAGTCAATGAAATGAAAAGTGATCATTTTGGTGATATTCTAAGCCTACCAAAGGCAGGAATTACAAATAATCTTATGAAGGACTTTATACTGGAAGATTTCCAAGCATTTTTTGCAGATCTAAAGGTTAATTTTTTTATTATTTAAAAAAAAAAATGTTTGGACTTCGTTTATCTAACCTGAAACTTTAGAGGTTCACTCCTCATTGACTACACCATCTGCTGTTGTAGAGAAATTTTGCAAGAAAAATTTATAAACATACCTTTTATCTGCAGATTTAGGGTCATGGTATCTCATACAATGAAACTATAATTGTGAAGTATGCGTAAATGTAATTCATATTTGTCAGTATTAGGAATGCCTTCAGACTGTTTATTATGAAATAAAGTGTTATCACTTATACCATGAATAAAACAGTTGGAAAGTTCCAAGAAAAATGAAAAGGCAGCTTTTTGACCTGAAGCTTAAAATCATGTCTCTTATGTATATAATCTATTAATGACACCCTCAGTGCAAAGACTTTCCTGGCACATTATCCATTGACATTCCAAAAGTTAACACTGGTTAATTAAGTTGAATAAAACTTGACCTTCAGGGTCAGGTTTTTTTAGAAATGTAGTTTTGTTACTGCACACACACTTCTCCTAGTCTCAGTTCCAAACAGGCTTTTGGATCTCAGTTTATTTTTGGGGAGCATAAGAGCTTAAAAACTCCATTTCACTTCATCTGAAATGAGCTTGATCTTGAAACGGGAACTGGAGAGTCTTGGACTACATCATTTAACTTCAGGTTACAGGGCTTAGAAAGTGAATCTGCAATCAATCTGAGGGCTTGATAAGTCAAGAGTACTGGGTTGAGCAGTGGTGTCTCCAAGCAAGAAACCTGGGTAGAAGGTTGGCTGGGTCTCACAGAATAGCTCGGTAGTTGTAGATTTTTAGGAAAGGCTGAGAAGCTAAGGAGCAGAGGCATACAGCAAGTGCAGTGACGTTTTTTACGGTTCACTACCTTGCCCTTCATTTTACTGTATGCACAATGAGGGCAGTCACTGGTCTATCAGCAGAAGATATTGCTGATCATCCTGCTAGAAGGTGTAGAGCAGAGCTACAATCCTTTTGTAAGGTTCCCCTTTCTGTGCTGTTGTATTTCATTGTTATTGGTTGTCTACACAGGATGCAGTCAAGTCATGGTGAATCTGTAATCAAGCAATTTTATCTCCTTGTCTAGGAGCTTTTCTTTTCTCTCCTGCTTAAAGGTCACAAGGAAATACCAACCAAAAATAAGGAGTTCCCAAGGGAAAAATCCTCTAACACAGAGGTACATTTCTGTGTTGCATATAAGTACACGTTCTGACACGCACCCACACAAAGATTATCTGCTAAGAAGCATGGGCTATTTGCTTCTGCATCCCTCTCAAGTGATCTCTGCCATCAGTGACCTTAGCTCTATCTCATTAGTATATTCCACTTTTGGGAACTGATTCATTCTCAACTCTCTTTTCCTCTCATGCTGTCAAGTTTCTCAGTTTGGAAAAGAGGATTACATAGAAGGGGATTATTCGCTGAAAGATAAAGAGTTTTCCCCCTAAATGCAGTAGAATAAATGCCTTTTAACTACAATAGATATAGCTGATAAAATGAGATATTTCAAGGAGACACAACTTTGCCCCTTCATTTCCTCTTATTTTGTGACTTTCTTGCCCATAGCACATTTCTGATCTGACGTGGTAAATGACTGCCCTTTCGATTTGGTTTTCTCTTCCATCACCCTCTCTCACATAAACATTTTCTATATTTTTCTATATACAGCGCCGATTAAGATCCAGCAGGAGTTGTTTGCAACCTGTCAATACAGTAGAAAATCTGTGAACTTGGAGTTTTCCCTTTAGAAGCTGTGAAAGCGAAGACTCAGAGATTCATTTTTAGTATATCTGTAACCTACCACTTGTCACTTATACAAAGCAACAGGCACTTGTTTGCCTTTGTGGCTGCTCATCCCTATTAAATTAGTTCACACCACTAGAGCTGCAAAGAAGAAGGACGAGGTTTTTCTCCTTTGTTTCCTCCTGCTACTTAGTGGAAGGGGTTCTCAGCTGCTGATTAGGTTGCTTCATTGGTTTTCTTACCGGTGTGTTTCTCTGCACTTCAAGCGTTAATGAGGAATAGGCGGGCAGCAGTTTGGTGGGCAGTATGCTCAGGGAAGGAGAGAGACAAGTGAAAAATAGATCCAAAAAACTTCCTTCCCAGCCTGCACCAAACTGCCATCAGAGACTTTTGTAAAAGTGTTCTCTTAGGCTGTCAAGATCAAGCTTTCAAAATGCCAGTCCCTGGAAGTATTTTTGAACTTTTTCCCACATTTGGGTGGTGATTTTTTCCTGTATGAGCCAAGTAACTTCCTTCCTATCCAGTATCAGTTGTATTATCATCCCTTAGTAGAGAACTGACGCGATGCAGGAGCATTAAAGGAAGACAAGCAAAGTCTGAGAAAAATGCTTCTAATATTTCTGTAAGGAATGTTTTTTGAGTGGATTTTGTAGAACAATTGTATGCGTCATTATTTCCTCTACTCATTCCAAATATTTCCATTCAGATGGATGGTGATTTTTTTTTCTGCTGCACACTTCCACTGCCAATAACTTGATCCAGAAGTATTTCTCTGTTTTTCTTGAAAAAATACAAAATGTCTTTATTAGGAAGTAGACCTATATCATCAATATTTTAATGAATGCAGAAGATTGGAAGGGACTGTAAAGATCATGTAGTTCCAACCCCCCCTTCCATGGACAGGGACATCTTCCACTAGACTAGGTTGCTCAAAGTCCTATCCAACCTCACAGTTTCAAGGATGAAGCATCCACAACTTCTCTGAGCAATCTGTTCCAGAAGCTCATGAACTCACAGTAAAGATTTTTTCCTAACATCTAATATAACTCTACTCTCTGTTTAAAACTATTACCCCTTACCCTATCACTACACTCTCTGAAAAAGAGACGCTCCCCATCTTTCCTCTAGGTCACCTGTAAGTACTGGCAGGCTGCTATAAGGTCTCCCAGGGCCTCTCTCTTCTCCAGGCTTGAACATCCCCAACTCTCTCAGCCTGACCTCATAGGGGAGGTGTCCAGCCCCCTTATCATCTTCATGGCCCTCCTCTGAACTTTCTCTCAACTTGCTTTTTATGTTGGGGACCCCATAGCCAAACGCAGTACTGCAGGTAAGGTCTCACCAGAGAGGAGTAGAGGGGCAGAATCACCTCCGTTGACCTGCTGGCCACACTTCTGTTGATGCAGCCCAGGATATGTTTGGCTTTCTGTGCTGCAAGCGCACATTGCCAGGTCATGTTGAGCTTCTCATCAACCAACACCCCAACCAAAAGCATTTAGCCAAACAGAACTGCCTAATGTGACATCAGTTGCAAGATAAAGTAATATTAAAACTGTAAATGCTTTTTAAGTGAAGTATATGGATAAGATTAACATTTATTCACAGAGGACTTTTTTTGTCATGTAGAGAAAAATGACATATCTGCAACTACTTAAATCTACTTGCAGTGAGAAAAGCACTTGGACATGTGTTTATATATGTATATGTGCTATTGACATAGCAATAAAGCAGCTTACTGACTCAGGGCCAAGAAACACACTAATGGGAAATCTTTCTAGCATTCCTTGTTGCGTTGCAGATTTACAGCTCTAAGACAACATTTTATTGCTTATTGTTGCCTCGGATTGTAATAATTTTTCCTACTGCTGCCTCAATCTCTTCCCAGAAGGAAGAAGAAAATGGCCTATCACCTGTGTCACATGAAGGCCTGGTAGGTTTTGGTTTTGACAAGCAACCAGATTATGTACTACTGAAATGCAAGCTCTCACCTAAAGAAATGTTGAGTGAGGATATTACAGGCTAGAGGGCTGGGTGGGGAGAAATCTTATGAAATTCGACAAGGGCAAGTGTAGAGTCTTGTACCTAGGAAAGAACAACCCCATGTGCCAGTATAGGTTGGGGTCTGATGTGTTGGAGAGCACCATAGGAGAAAGGGACCTGGGGGTTCTGGTGGACAGCAGGATGACCATGAGCCAGCAATGTGCCCTCGTAGCCAAGAAGGTGAATGGCATCCTGGGGTGTATTAGAAGGGGAGTAGCTAGTAGGTCTAGAGAGGTCCTCCTGCCCCTCTACTCTGCCCTGGTGAGGCCACATCTGGAATATTGTGTCCAGTTCTGGGCCCCTCAGCTCAAGAGAGACAGGGAACTGCTTGAGAGAGTCCAGCGAAGAGCCACAGAGATGATGAAGGGAGTGGAACATCTCCCTGATGAGAAAAGGCTGAAGAAGCTGGGTCTCTTTAGCTTGGAGAAGAGGAGGCTGAGGGGTGACCTCATTAATGTTTACAAATATGTAAAGGGTGAGTATCAGGACAATGGAGCAAGGCTCTTTTCAGCGGCGTCCAATGACAGGACAAGGGGCAATGGGTACAAACTGGAACACAGGAGGTTCCACAAAAATATTAGAAAAAACTCTTTCACTGTGACAGTGACAGAGCACTGGAACAGGCTGCCCAGAGAGGGTGTGGAGTCTCCTTCTCTGGAGACATTCAAAACCCGCCTGGACATGTTCCTGTGTGACCGACTGTAAGTGATCCTGCTCTGGCAGGGGGGCTGGACTAGATGATCTTTTGAGGTTCCTTCCAACCCTTATCATTCTGTGATTCTGGGGAAGAATTCAACCATGTTTTACACTTTATTATTCATGTGGAAGAAAAAATACATGGATTTCCATCCAATTTTGCAGTTCTTAATGTGCAGGAGTGTGTATAGGGGAGAGATGAGGTGTACATGAGAGTTTCTTTAAGTCATCACCCTCTTCTCAGCCTCTTTGGCGCTACATTGCAGTGAGAAAGCTGGTGCACTAGTTAGTTGATTAATCTGGTATTTAGAGAAATTTAGTCTCACGTCCTTGCCCCAGAGCTCCTGCACAACAGTGCTACTGTCGGTGCCACAGGGAAAATGTAGCTTCACCGTCTCGTAGGAGAACTGCAGAAACAGATACATTTAAGATTACAGAATGCTTGGGTAATGTAGTAATTGAATGCTCATAAATGCCATAGAGAAACTCCAGGCTTCACGGCTCAGCAGCTGTATCACACAGTGGGCATGTTTATCTCCAGGAACTGATCCTGGAAGCTGCAGGCCACACCAGTTCCCACTGAAGGCATTCTCAGACCTCTTGGTGATCAGGTCCAGAGCTTCTATGGGATTTTGGAATCCTGTGAGATGTAAATTAAGATGACTAAGGCAATAAAATATAACCACTGATTAACAAAGCAGGTCTTTATAGCCATTAATTCTATATTTATAAATACGTGGAGACATGACTGAGTGACGATGTTCAACCATGCAACTAATTGAAAGCAAATAAAAATATGATGACACGGTAATTGTAACTGAAATGAAAACATTCTTCTTATACACACATTAACTTTTTTCTTTTAGGTAAAAGGCATTCCCTATAACTTTTCATAGTTTAAATAGTATCAAATTAAATCACCATGTACACTGTGTATGCCTGAATATTTAAAAGTATGTTTAACTGTTAAAACAATCTAGAATACTTTAAGGCAAAAAAAACACCAACAGATTTTCTGCAGAAGCCTGAACTTTGAATTTAGGTTGTGATTTAGATAAATTTGTGAACGGTTAAACTGGTAGCTCTGATGACATGAAAGTGGTGAACTGTGTTTGCAGGACCTCATGCTTAGGTTGTGCTTAATGTTCTAGAAGGATTATATATTGTGATGCGCAGTACAAACATAGTGGCCTTTACATCTCAAGGTACTCAGTTTAATCAAGATAAATTTTTAACCTTATGAAAGAAGATAAGTATTTTGAGAATATTTTAGGATAACTGTGTTGATTTTTATCTTTTTTTTCCCCATGATTTCCCTTCTAGTCGTTACCAAGTGATACTGTATCCCCTCCTGAATGCATGGTCTGATTCTTAGGTGCACCAAAATTTTCTGCTTGGTCTCTGCTGAGAGACTTTTCTCTCAGTTTGAATATTGTATCACACAGATGGCTTGGGCTGGTATAAAACTATATATAGGTCTATATATATATAGAACTATAAAACTGATATAGAAGTGAAGGTGAAGCATGTTGCTGAAATACAGCAGCAACAAAGATCTAACTCTTAACTCAAAGGATATTAACTGGAATAGATGGCACAGGTATGCTTATAGGTGTTCATGGGGAAAAAAGGGTGATAAGAGAGAGCTGAGTGAGTGGATCTGTCTCATTCCAGGAATATTGCAAAGGTAGAGCTGTTCTATTTGGGCTTTCAGACTTCTGAAAAATTGTGGTGATTTTTATTAATATGCAAGTCTACTCTAATACCAGTATCGTGAGTTTCCCATGTCTTTTGTGATTCATGATGGATACACTGAATGTATTGAAGTTACACAGCTTCTACCGTCTAGCAAGCAATTTTACGACATAACTTCTAACTTTACTAAAGATGTACATGGGTTACATTAGACATATTCCTTTAGCAAGGATTTTCTGAATACAAACTTTAGATCCTCTATATAGAGTTTCTTATTAGATGAACAAGCCTTTTAACTCTGGAGGACTTGCCCCACTGTATCTGATGGGAATGTAATTAACTGTTGAGTTAATACACAACATGACATAAAGTCTTGTTTATTTTTTTAACATTATTGACCAGAAGGAGATAATGGGAAAAAAAAAGACTAAACTTTTCTTCATTTTGTGCTTGGATTAGTTCTGAAGTTTGTTATTCACTAAGCAAATATTACTGAGTAATAAGGTGTCACTTTGCAAGCTGAATTTTCAGTGCAAGACAACAGTTCATGTGCATTTTAGATCAGTACATTGAATAGCAACTTGCATAGATCAGAGTTTTCAAATATAAACTTGAAATGTGTGTACCTTCTAGCTAAATATCAATAGAAGAGATTTCTGGCTCTTATAGAATCATAAAGTGTTTTGGATTGGAAGGGACTTTTAAGGGTCAGCTAGTATGTCTTTAACTGGATCAGGTATGTCTTTTTGATAAGTATAAAATAAATGCATTTTCAAGTAGCGCTGTTACTTCATTATATGAAGTAAGTAAGGGGGATTATTTCACCCATCATTGAAATGCAAATATTTTAGGAGTGTGGAGTATTATTGGTGTTAGCAAACTAAACAAAAGTTTACTGAGGAGTAGAATAATATGTGCTGTTAAAACTACAGCAAAAAAATAAGCAGGATAGAATGCAGCTACTTAATTAAAATATTTTGTACATGCCTTAGAGATGTATATTTTAAATAATGGTGGGGTTTTTAGCTGTATGAATTCAAATGCTGTTTCTATAAAGGGAAATGTTTGACCTGCTTCAAGCTATAAAAGAAGATTTGTGATTCTCCTAAATCCACATGCCCTAGATTAATGTTAGTGTCAAACTGATTCTACGTTAAGCTCATTTAATGTACCTCTGGGCTATAAGATGTTACTTTGCCAGCAGCAAAGGTCACATGTTTACAGGTATTGACAGTGCAAGTAATGACACGTTGTTTCTGTGTTTGAGTGGATCAGGGTCCTTTTAGCATTCATTCAATGAAATTGGCAAACTGTACCCTCTGCCCAAGAGAGCTCTGTGCCTTCGAGCATACAGCAGAGGGAATTATTAAACCTCCAGCTCTGAAATCTATAGCTTCATTTAGTTCAGATTTCCCAAAGGAATTTTTAAGCCTTTAGCTAAACAGCAGATAATTTTGAAGCTGACTTTGCCTAGGTAGCAAATTTCATCCTCCTCATAAAAAGAAAGGTAAAGAATTAATTATATATTAGCTGGATTTTAAGCACATTTTTTGTTTAAATATATTTAAGTATGGTAGGTCAAACCAGTCCTACAACTGCAGTTATTAAAAAAAACCACCTCTGTGAAACTTTTCAAGCATCAGCCCTAAGGAAGGAAGCTTGATCAAATAGCTGAAACTCAGGAGCAAAGCTGAAGTGCTGCTTTCTTGGCTCCTTCCCAGGTTGTTGAGTGATGAAGCAAGTCTTGTAACAATATCAAGATTTACACAGTGTTGTGAGGTATCTTTAACAGGTAATCAGAAAATGCATTAAGCCACTCAGATGGGAGCCTGACGTTTCCCAGTCACAGACTACACATGGTGACTCCTCAACGTTTCTGTGTTGAACAAAGCTTGGAGAAAAGTTCTGTTCTCTAAGGCACAAGGCAACAATGGGAGTTAAGGTTTTTATGTTCTGGGAATAGGATTTGCTAAGTCTTATCAGACACTTACTATCTGTGTGGTAGAATTTCTTTTCCCAGACTGAGATCTGAGCAAGCGGAAATGGAAACAGCTTAGAGGGGATGGCAAAAGGATGGTTACCCTAGATATCTGTCTCTTGCACAAATGCTGGTCAGGATTACTGTCAGACTTCTCTGGGAAGCAGGTACTTGGAGCCTGAAGTCATGTACTCAGTGCTTGCTTCTAGACTAATCTTTATACATTATCCCAAAATTGTCATTTGATGAAAAGCAGAAAGGTCTCAACAGAGTGCCCACATCAAGGAATCTAACCTGCAGAACCAAGCTCCACTCCTCTACCTCTGCAGCACATGGATCTTGCCCAGAGCAGATTTTCCTGGAGAGGTAGACTGATCCTTTTGTCACCATTGTCTGGTGACTGAGGAAATCTCCTGGGACTGGAGCTTCAGATGTCCTCATAAGGAGAAGGACTTGAAATTCAGACTTCAGTTTTGTAGTGGATCCCAAACATCCCATGAATTTTCCATAGCCAGTGTGTGCCTCACAGATTTAGCTCCTTTGGAGACTTATGTCTGTTTTGTCTCTCCCAATCAGCTTTAGCTAGAAGGCAGGATCTTAGGCAATTAGTGCAACAAAGACAGGGTGACAACTGAGCAGACCCAGAAGCCTACCATTAGGTCTCCAAGGAACTTTAGGTATCTTAAGCTGTGCAGCCCGACAGGTATGGATTATTTTAATTGCTCTTCTGAAGTTAAGCTCCTAATTTCTCTGAAAGGGCACTGATGTGATTTGTTGCATGCTTACTGAAAAGCACATTGGTTCATGCTATACTGATTCAAGTACTGTTAGAGATTGTTCACTTGTTGGCATGTGTCACAGTTCCCAGAAGTGTCCATGCAGGGGGTTAACTGAACCTGATTAGCTTAATCACATAGATTTGTGCATGGACATGCCTTTCTCACAACTTTGCCATTTGTTTCACTGCTTTCCTTCTCTCTTTCCTCCCATAACATTTTTTCTTATCAAAATTTCCCTAACTTTAAACACTTCCCTGAACCTATTCCTTTTGATTTTCTTCCCAGTTGCCTTTTTATCTTAGTAGAAAACTATGGAAGGTGTAAAAATGGCAGATGGAAGAAGAGACAAAGATGATAAAACATAACATAGTTCGCCTCCAACCTCTTCACAGCAAAATCTGGGATCTGAACATCTTACTTAGCACGGCTGATCAGAGCAAGAGGAACAGGGCACTGTTGAGTATGAAGGCTTCAGGAGAAAGCAAAAAAGCATTAAAGGACAAAATTAGGCCAGGCTTTCCCTCACAGTAGCACTGAGTATTCAGGCTCAGTTTCCCTAAAGCATAAGCAAAAACAGCAAGTGAATATTTTTGGTGTTGCAAGTGAAGTCTTGTTTCAGTGTCACACTTCCAAAGGCAACAAGTACTACATTGGCTTACATTATTAAAATTCAGGATTATAATTGATGCATTTGAACATAACCATATATTTTTCCACTTAACTGCAGATTATAGGACACTAATATTCTTTCTCTACTCTTATAAGTGTGCGGAGTTTTAAATGCATGTATAAAAGGGAAAATAATGCATATATATATATGTGTGTGCCTATATGTAGATACAGATAAAGACATAGGTATAATCTCTTGCCTTGTTTTGCTGTAGTGATTGTTGACTCCCCAGACACAAGCTGGGAAATCAGGAAAACTTGAGAAACTCTATCCAGTGTGACTTTTTCTTCCTCTTCCTCTTTCTCCGTACCTTTTGTAGTTGTGCAATAGTTGTACCTTTAAGTACAGCTTGAAGGAGCACCTCCAAGGAAATTTTAATATATATATCTACAGTAAGTTGATTATATTCTAAAACTCTTTCAAATTTGTGCTTTTCAATATGTTTTCAGTAAAAGGTGTTAGGCAATACCTCAGAAATTACACCAATTACGTTATTTAAGGGGTGGGATTCAGATACCTAGATGTAGGAGTTAATGTGTGAATGTCTGGTCTCCCAGTATAGGCAATAGTATTTGAGTCAATACAGCCAGTAGGGCTGGAGAGCTGCATGTGGACAACCAAATAGTTTCCATGTTCGCCTAACTGTACAGACTAGATCGCCTTCTGACTGCTGTGGGTACAGTACCTCATGTAGTGACACCAGCATTTTGAGAATTAAATCTCAGTGTCCACACTGTGGAGGAGAATTCCACCCAGTGAAATTCTTTAAGGAGATGTAGATTTATGTGGGAAATAAAGATAGAGATCAGATTAAAACTGTTGTGATTTTAGCATTGATAAATTCCAACCAATTCTGTTGTATGGCTCTCAGAGGTAATTATAATCTAGTGTATGACTAACTTACTTTTATATGCATTTATCTATCACAAGAGGGATATATATGCTCCTATTCATAAGACAAGTAACTCTAGAGTATCTTTCCCATTATTCAGATATTCAGGGTGCTCAGTAAGCATCTAGTAATGTTAACTCCCCTTAAGCATTACATAAGTCAATTACAATTACTCATTTCCAACGAAAATATTAAAACCAGAAGTTCGAGAGCTAGCCCTGTAGAGTCTGAACAATTCCAAATAATGATTAGTAACATAAAGTAAGACCACTCATCACCTTCAGAAGCTGTTTAGCACTAAGCAGGGTGGAATCCTCAGGGGCCTGTTCATACCTCAAGACGCTCAGCCTAGACCTTAGAAGCACTGACAAGTTGTCAAAAGAGACCTGAAGTGATTCACAGATTTTTCTGCTTCATCCTGTGCATGAAGGTGAACCTGACTACGAGCAATAAAATTCCTTCCTTTAAATAATAAGATTCAATCTCGTTTTACTGTGCAAAACAAGTTGCTGACAGCCTAGAAATAAAGAAGGGTTTGAACTTCTTTTACACTCAGAGCTTTTAAATTCTTCTGTCTCCACACTGCCTCAGCAGATATGTTGCTTGTGCACCATTCAGAAGCAGGACGCAGTCAGCAATTGATTATCCATATGTGGCAGATTATTCATGCCACAGATATTAGCTGAAGCTCAGAGCCACATGACTGTGGTTACATTGCTTCCAGGAGCATCTCAACTCCATACTCAGTAGTGCTGCTTTTGCACTACACATAACTGGAGTTAATAAGCCTATGTGAATCTTTTCTGGCTCCATGGTAAGCCAATTCCCTGGGAAACACAGAGACTCATGATGCTGTCAACCTGTATCCAGCTGGGCTTTATTAATTTGGGCTCAATGCTGCTCTTCCAAGTCCATAGTGGAGCTGGCATTTATGGCAAGCCTGAAGTTGGCAGGTGACAAAAGGTGGAGGAGTAAAGTAGTTTCTTCTGCACCATGGTCCATTTTTCTAGAAAAGGAGCTTGTGGTTTCTTAGTGGAAGCACAGTGCCACATGAGTTCAGAGTTTGTTTTGCCTTTTTTTTTTAAGTATTATTATCAACTAATATGTCTTTCTGAAGTGCCAGGAGGAGTTGCATGGACCTGTGTTCGGTCAGAATGATCCATGCATCCCAAAACTCCCTCTGAACATCTAAAGATTTAGGGGGTTTAGTGCTTACTTAGGTTTAGTAGGCTAGAGGCTTTTAAGTTTTTAATAAGAGATTAATTTAAAGGATGTGTATTTATCTCTAAACCGTATTTCACATCAGGAGAGTAATGCATCAGTCCTAGACTGACACTGGCACTGTGACCTGGGCAGCTCTTGAAAGCCTGTAACAACAAACAGTGCTCTAGCACTGATTTTTTCAGTTTCTCCCAACATTTAACATTCATACATGAGTACTTTCTTCGTGTGACAGTGAGACACATATGTTCTAGAGCAATCTTGAAAGCCTAGCCTCTGACTTATTAAAATCTTAGTAGTTCATGATGGCTGTGAAAGCCGCTGCCGTTGAACCATCTCCATAGTTGATGGAGGCACTTTGAAACGAAGTTGTTCCTAGCTGCCCTTGATTTTACCTTGCCAAAGGCAGAGAGTTCTGGATGATGATAGACTTTTGGAATATTTCCCTAGCTTCTCTGGGTTTGTAATATTAATTTCTTTATTCTTACTTTTCAAAAATCCTGTTTCAAGTAGTGGAGATTCTGAAACTATAGTATTATCTTGTGTATAAATTAAATCCAGAAACATCAAACATCCTGCTAGACAATGGAAAAATAAAATCTGTAGACAAGACTGAAACATAATTAGAGAAAACCCAACATGAAAAAATCTTAATTGTGCTGAAACAAAAGTTTCTATGGGTTGCAAATATTTTTATTTTCTATAGGAACTTATCATCAGGAACTTTCTAAAAATTATTTATTAATTAAGCCTCACAATTTGAAAATAAATAAAAGTTATATTGGGATGGTTCTGTTTGTCATTAAAATACAGTCTGATCCATTTTTGGCTGATGTTTGACAGCATATAACCCTGTTGACCCAAATGGTAACAACCACATACAACAAGTATTTGTAGATTGTAGCCGTAGACAAGATTCTGACCTATACTTCCTAGACATTTAGTGTAAACAGTGGAAAAATTAAGACACTGCCTAAACTGAGAAAAATGCTAGTGTCAGTGTTGTCTGTCCTATGCATTGGGAACTCACATAAATACAGGTCGTTCCAAACGTGTCTTGGTATTTGCCTGGGCAAGTCCCTTAATCTTTTCTTATCAAAACAAGGGCCAAAGACATGCCATGTGGAACAGATTCTGAAATCTCTGTGGAGTCAAGCAAATCCATTGCCCGTGACCCCAGAGAAAACTTCCTTACAGACTCTTGGTAAGACTTCAGTGTGCTTGTATTTCTTTGAGCCTTTCTGCTAGAAGTGTTGAATTATTTGAACTATGTCAATAATTGCCTGAGTTTGTCTGCAAGAGCTAAGCCATTTAAGAAATTACTTATGGAAGTAGAGAATTTGATGAGAGTATAAGTTAAGCTAATTAATCATCAGTCACAGCCTTGTATCTAGACAAGCAGCAGTCCTGTAATATGTGGTGCCTGGGAGCAATAAGTAAGAATATTTTATCTCACATGAAACTTCAAGAGCATTTCCTTTTTCCTCAATGTGATTGTGCTAGCCCATAGACATACTATAAATCTGTTCAAATGCAAAACCCAATGTACTTTATACAACCTCTGCCCTTCCAGTGGTGTAATCCAGATACTGTATTCTTCAACTAAATTTCCTCAGCCTTGAAAAAAGACAGCCTAGACTGCAGAAGCTTCTGTGTCAAAAGCACACTACCTATTCTCTGTTTCATAAACTTGCGTCTTTCCATAAAGCTTGAGAAACCTTAAGTGTATCCACCGGGTAAACTAATCTATCTTCAAGGCATCCTCATCGCAGAACTGTAATTCAGGAAAAGAGGTGATCTGGTGGGTACAATGCTCAGAACCATTTCTTAGTAGATGAAAATCAATGCTTATCACAGAGTCCCAAAAGGGCTAACCAGGGCAGCTTTGGTTAGTGCATCATTTCTGTCCTGTAACTCTCTCAGGATTGAATGTTCTGCATCAGCTTGACAGTCTTAGTGTGTTTCTAACAACTCATATTCAGTGACTATAGTGCCGTGGCTGAGTGTTGATGGGATGGAGGTTTTGATATGGGCAGTGGGGTTTTATACAAAAGGAATGGTGTCACTTTTTATATAAGAATTCTTGAAAAAAAGAAAGCCTTTTCTGCTGTTATTTTCACCTAGGATCTAATTTAAGGGCAGTTCAGCATACTTGGCTTTCACACGGCAGACCTGTGACATGTCTTTTGTTTGCTGCCACCGCTTCCCTAAAAAAACAGCTCACCTGAGCGGACTTTCAGTGCACCGCAGTGAAACTCAGCTGACCTATGGCTCCTTGCTGCTGTGCTTGTGAAATCTAACTGAACTGTAACAAAATTAGCTGACCTAAAAGCAGAGCAGTAACTAGGAATTAAGAAGCTGATAATATCAGTGTGGCCAAACGTACTAATCAAAAAACAGAACGGTAAAATATCACTACTTGAATGGCAGCTTGTTTGCTATACTATACTAATTTCTGTATTTTGCATTCTCAGCTGGAAATTGAAGAAATGTCTCTTTTTGATTGATTCAGTTCAATCCTACCACAGCCATAGGCAAAATTCCTCAGTGTGTTGTATTTTGTTGAGAGAATATTCATGTTCTGAAGTCACGTTCAAATGTTCAGTCACTTCAGCTATTTGAACAATAATTCTTAAGTTTACTTTGCTAGACCAGCCACACTGAACTCCCAAACACCAGTAAGATGAAAGTACAGTAAAAACATGTTACTATGTTTACCTTAAGAAAGTTAACTGTATAGGAGCCCCTGCATTAGCAGGGTGTCCAATGAATTTAAGGTCATTATGTGATGTATTATGTGCATCTTAAGGCCATTATGTGAAGCTGTAGTAGCAATACCAATGTTCCCAACCTTGCCAGCACACAGTAAGAAGACTCTGGTCCTTCTGTTGCCTGTGAGAAGAAAAAACAATTCTGCCTGTCTCCCTCTTCTCCCCTTCTGCCCTATCAAAATCAGTACAAGAACAGGATCCTCACCAAAACCATTACATGATGTAGTGCATGGTGGGGGAAGTCTCTCATGCAGGAGGGACATATCAGCTCATGTCTTGGTAAGAAGGGCTCCAGAGCTGGGAAGGACTGAAATTTCATCTTTGTATGGTACTGTGACTTCTTAAATGGATCCCCACCCTTACAGATGTGAGATTAGCTTATTATTATGAAAAGAAACACAGAATTACAAACCTGTAATTCTATCAAAATTAAAACCATGCTTCAGAAACATATAGCTGGCTTCGCTCAAAACATTGGAGTGTTCCGTCCTACTCTCTGTCTCTAAAGGAGGCACTGGGGAGCACAGATTAAATTATTAAGTCAAATCAACTAATTAATTACATTAAAGTACTAAGTTGGATAAAACTATTTGGTTTTGCTTTACAATATTGTGAAGGCAAACTGCCTGCACAACTTCGCACATAAAATAGGAAAGACTCTTATTTAATGGGATTTGGCCACAGTAGTTGTGCAAAGGATCAGAGCCAGAAATAGCAGTCAGAAAGAAACGATACTTCAGACAAAGTGGAGCAGTATTCCCTGGCAGTTTTACCAAATTTGTTGATTTATTTTAATGATTTTTTTAAGCACTGAATGATACTCTGTTTCAGTGCAGGTAACCTGCCCAAGCTAGCAGGCTACATGACACTGAAGTCATGTTTTGGTTAGCATCAAGATTCCTACATGTCTAAATCAATTCATTGTGCAAATGTGCAAGAGCCAAAAAAAGTAATACTCAGAATTAATGATGTTTGGTCATCCATTCTCCAGAGAGGCTGGAAGCACAAATGAATGTGTTACCCTTCCCATTGCATGTCATCAGAAATCCGTCTTTCTCAGCCCTGAAGAAAACACATTTTTAGCACTGCCAACTCTCCCTGCTTTATCAGACATATCATTTTTTGGCATCATGTGATTCTAGGAAAACTTATCTTTCATTTGGAATTAAAAATAAATGTTCTTTAGGACTTAGAGTTGCCAAGAAACCTTTCAAAATGCTCAATCACAGAGGCTATGAAACAAAAAGATAAGTAACATGAACACAGCATTTATTATTTTTTAAAATACCATTATTTGGAAAACAGTTTCTTGATTTGTCTTGGGAGTTTGACTCATACCTTTTTTATTTAATGCTTGCTGTTGGCAGGAGTAGAGTCCTTTCATTTTTGAGTTATTCTCCCAATTTCTGCTGTTTGGTAACCTGAGCATCTCTGTCATTTTCATCTGCACGTTCCTTCTTCATCTTCACGTCCTTTCTTTAATGCTACTGCTAGTACTGAAGTAGGTAAGAGAGTTGCCAATAACTACAGAATGGAGCTTAACAAAAATGTCTTTTTGGAAATTTAAGCAGAGTCCTTCAGACTGTTTCAGAACAGACCTACTGTGCAGCATGGTTAAATCATTGTTATTCTTTTATTCTCTCTGTATAAATATAACAGCAGTATAAAAATCTTTTTGATGTCTAGGATAGTGTATGGCATCACAGGAAAACTAAGGAGGTCTTCTAAGCTGATTAAATAAAATCAACAAGAGTCACAGGAGGGAAGGGAGGAGGGAAAACACTTGCTCGCCTGATCTGAGATGTTTGCAAAAGCTGCAGCAATTCTCCACCAGTTAAGGATTGGAGTTTCCCTGGTGGACTGATGACCTTTGATGTGATAATTGCTGGTTTTCCTGAAACTCCAAAAGAGAGCATGTATAGTAAGGTTAGAAGAGAAAGGGATAAATATTAATGAAGCATTAGATTTTCATTCAAAAACAGCAGGAGTCAAGCAGCATTCCTTTTCATCCCATGAAGCAGGATAGAAACTAACATCCCTGTAATATTTGCCACATAACTTACATACCTTAATCTCTGAGCAGTTTTGGAGTGTTGTGTATCTCTATAAGCAAGAGTTTATTATGTTGTTGAAAAGAGTATTCATTCTGTTAAATTTTCCCTCTTTTGAGATTGCCATTTAAAATTTAATTTTAAATGCTTTTTTAACTATTGAGTTTTTACCCTAAATGTAACACATACATATGTGTAAGAGTATTAATTTTTTCATTATGGTGATCTTAGAAGTTTTATTCTTCAGGTTATGCTGAGTGAGGTGCCACAGGACAGGAAAAAGGTGAAAGTATTATCCTTATTTTGTTGTGATCCATGTGAAAGCTTCTGCCTCTCACCTGAATACAGATAGATTTGAAGTTACTACTTTTCAGCATCCTCTTGCACACAGTTCACCATCTACTTCATCATAGAAAATAACAGGTAAATGTGCCATAGTTAGCATGCAGTTCACTTGCTGTCTTACAATCAAGGTGAAAAGAAAAATGTTTGCAGAGCAAAACAGTCACAAAATAGCCCATTACTTAACACAAAGACTTCTCCTCTCTTTTTTTTTTTTTTTTTTTTTTTTGGTAATAGAGAAGCAAGTGTCATTTACCTGGCAAAGTTGCCTTCTTCTGCAGTTAGTTGTTGCTTTAGTTAGTAGGTGAAAAGATACTTAGAGTTTGCCAAAGGCAATTTGCATGTCTGTCACCACTTGGAAAAGATTAAGTATTAGCCTTTCTTCTAGCATGTCAGCCGTATTGTGCTGTTATCTTGAAGTATTTTAAAGCCAAATAAAATTGAGATTTTCAGACTGATTAGCTGGTGTGACTGCAAAGGCATTTTTGTATTCAAGAACTGTCTTTGTTATAGCAGCCATCATATCTGACCTGCTCCCTAGGTCAATAAAGATGAAGGGCTCTTGGTCTCTTGCAGAAGGAACTCATTGTGGCCCACAACTGGGTCTGCTTTCATATGCATACACTTACTGCCAGCCTAGCAACATACATGTTCTCTTCAAATGATTAATATAGCATCAAATGAGACATACTGTTTCTCTGGAAGGCATCCTTGTAAAGCTGAGTAATATGAGAGGTTAAATATCAAAGGGCTAACACAAAGGAAGGGGATGATCAAACAACTAGACTATTTTGTGATTTACATGGGTTATTTTGCTGATGATTAAGTAAAGAAAAACCTGCTGAGATGAAGAGTAAGCAATTACACATTGAGGAAACTCTCATACTTATTGCCTTATTAGTAGTATTCATAGACTGAGAGACCCTCCACAGGGTGATCACTTGCTAATTCCTTATAGTCAACAGCTTTGATGTGCTTACATTATGTGATTTTCTTGGAGGAAGGGAAAAAGTAGGAAATATTCACTGAATGCATAACCACTAAGCATCACAGAAAAGTTGCTAAATTCAAGAAACATTTGTTAGTAAAGGAGGCTGCATGCTTATTAATGGGTGTATTCCATCTTTAGTTGTCAATATCCTTTTCTGAAGGCTATTTAATAACAATAATATGCTAATCATAACCATTGGTTACTGCAAGATACAGAATTATTCGCCAAAGTGAAAGGGGGACACTTCGTTGTCAAAACAGGTGACAACAGCAGTAATAGTTAGCTGTGGAAGCAGAGAAAACGTTGATTACTAGACCATAAAATTTTCCTTTTACTGAAATTTCAGTGTGTTACATACATAGAAAAGACATGGGAAAATGGTAATTAACAGACATTTTCACTAGAATAGTAGTTCCTGGTTCCTCCTGTCTGCAATAGGGCTTCCTTACTGGCAAGGAACCTTACCTCTATGACGACAGTCATTTTAAGCTCCTTTCCAGTTGCTAGAGAAGGGGCACGAGCAAAAATTAGGTTCAGATGTCGTTTGATATCGTTAGACAGACTTAAAAACTGTTCTAGTAAAGGCAGATAGAGGAAAACGTCTTACTGGTGACTGTGCCAGTAATGAACCAAAACACTAACAAATGATGACTACTATTCAAATGTCAGCAAGTGCTGTTCCTTGAGGCACAAGTGTGTTGTGAGGACTTTTTTCTGAGAGACCACTTAATCTTGAGATCTGTGAAAAAAGTATCAGGATAATAACAATAGCCCGACCATGGGATCAGCAAGTTCATCTACTAGCACAACTATGCTAATTTACACTTGTTCAAGACATGGTGCACTTGCTGCAAGGGATGAGATGCCCAGTTAAAAGATGATGCATCTACCATGAGAGCTCACAACACAACAGTAAGTAATATGTCATATTTTAGTCACCACTGGTATTGTCATTACTGAAGTCTGAATGACCTGCAGACTATGCAATTTAAATGCCCTCTGTGTTCAAAGAGAGAAAAGGCATGGTGTTAAGGAGCATTTAAATGTAAAATGTCCGATAGTTATGTATTTATATATGGCAGAGAACCATAATACAGGTGAAGACTGTGACATGAACCCAACTGAAAATTTTGTGTTACTAAATATCAGTAAATCTCTTCCATTTCTCTTACTTAGCTCCTAAGATAACACACACCATACATTACTGAAGACATACAGTCTGACTTATATTCCTACAGTATAGAGCAGTAAGTGAAACCATGGTTTCACTTTGAACATTGACCCAAATATGGCATTGTCAGCTTATCCTTTCTGAAGAGTATGTGATCAGTTTACGAGAGATTAATAAGTGTAAGAAACTCTTAGCTCAGATACAAGGTTGATGAATGGAAACAAGTCAGGAATACATCTTCAAGGAGGCTTACCTGGATGACCACTAGGAATCCAAGCTCATAGTCCAGTCTAGATTGACATGTCATCATCCATAAAAAATTATAGAATGTTGTTGGGTTTGGAAAGTCCTTCTGGCATAGCATCCTCAGTAGTAATATCATCAGGTTTTAAGTGAGACCTTGTACTTAAAACTGTTGTCATTTAATATCATTGGGATATATTATCTGCACTATGTCTTTATTAAAGATAGAGCTGGCCAGAGGATGGCAGTTTAGCTTTCGAGGATTCATTTTTTTTCATTTCACAGTGCAATGAAAACAAAAGCCTTCCAATGTTTTTTGGTTTTCTTTCACAACATGAAGTTATACGGAAATTTATTTTCAGATTGAAACATCAAGGTTTTCCACCTAAGCCTCAAGTCTGGGAGTAAGCAGAAAGCTTAGCTTGGACTCAAAATAGTCAAGCTGATTCTTCTCTGTTCTAGTTTCAGTTCTATTTCATTGATATTGGTGATAATCAATTAGCTAATTCTTTGAACAGTGAATCATAGAATGGCCTAGGCTGGAAGTGACCTTAGAGATCACGTAGTCCAACCTCCCTGTTGTGGGCAGGGACGCCACCTCTCGACTAGACCTGGCAACACATGGGGACCGAGTGGGAATCGAACCCGCGACCTCGGTGTTGGTCATTGTTGTCAACACCGCGCTCAAACCACTGAGCTAACCGGCCCCCTAAAGTGCTGCAGTACGACCCAGATGGAATAAAGAAACTTAGATGAAAAACGTTATGTAAAAAACCATGAGAAAATACTGAAAGTGTTATATCCAAAATATAGTTTACAACAGAGAATGACACATTAAAAGTTTGTCCAAAAGTTGTATTCAATGGGGTATTTCTATAGCATAAGGCATAAGGAGTAGTTTTTCAGCCATAAGCCTTAGGCAGGTATTAGATAAAGACTTAGGACATCCATCACACTGTCTAGGAGATACATATGATTCATACTAATCAATCATCTGCCTTGATTTTAAGCAATTTGACGCTAAAAAGAAAGTGCATTAGCAAAAGCTTCTTGCTATTTGGTTATGGTTATTTGCTTCCTAAAATTGCCTTCCTGCTGTGTCCCACCTGTAAGCTAAAACCTGTTATCATTTGACTGTTAACAGTTGATATATATTTTGTATAAACTGCTGAACTGAAACCATAGAAGATAATGATAATTTATAATAAATATACCCCTCTTTATCGTACTAGTAAAGGTGATGATTTGCAACATGCTCCACTATATTGTTCCACCATTTTAATTCGTTTGTTGTTGTTTACATCCTTCCCCATGGAACAGCTAATTCTGTGCATTTATCCTTAATTTCCTGATTAAATGTACTTGCCCATTCCAGCCCCCGGGTTTCCCCCCAGCCCTGCCAGGCCATGGGGTCTGCTCTCTCAGGCCCACCCATGAGCCTACGTCCCAGCTGGGTCTGGACCTGTCCAGACCCCCAGGGAGGTGGCAAGTGCCTGGGACTGGGGCTGCCACAATGGCCTCTTCTCTCCTCCCTGAGCCTTGCTCCTGCCCCGGGGAAGGGACACGACAGGCTGCCAGGCCCTGCTTGGCTGCTCCCAGCCATGACACACAGGGCCCACGCTGTGCCCTGAAAATGCAGTTATAGGTGTTACTTGAAACACAGGAGGATTTTATTTGTGAATACATAAAAATTGCATTAGCGAATGTAGGAAACACATGCCAGCACTCAGACATTTGCTCTTTCCTAGCTCTATTCCATGAAAAAGATGAATATGTAACTTGATATTGCAGTAAAGGCCTAGTTTTGGGAAAGAAAATTAAGCAAAGAAATGTGGAACAGTCTTACAAATGCTTGCAATGTTAAGATAAATGCCTCTGACCAGGGGTAAACAGAGTTTTAGTGTAGGAGATCATAGAAACATGATCCGGTGCCATACAATACTTCAGCATAATGCATTTTTCATTTCAGATCCTTTCTCTCTCTTTATGCACTGAAATGTCTAGTATATTTTTGTCAAAATTTTAGCATGTCTATAAACTAAAGATACTTTACCAGCTAGGGAAGAAGTAAGCTTCTAGGACCTTTCAGTAAAACGGAAAAAAAACGAATGTGGGGTAACTCGAGCAGTCAACCAAGTGGTGGATTGTGCTAGGTGCTATATAGGTGCTGTCATCCCCATCCCGCAGGTCTGGAGACAGGTTTTAGGGTATGTCATCTGCTTGAAACCACTTTGATTTTAAAGGAGATGCTAAGGAGAGCTAGAAATTTTTTAAAGCACCTTGTAAAATTGAATAAAAGAACAGAGACAGGAAAATATTTTATTTTCAGGGTATCCTACTGTCTGTAGTTTGGAAGTCATTTGCGCTGCCTCTCTGTTTAACACCACCACCACAGTAAATGTTTTCCAAACAGCTTTCCTGCTTTTCTTCAGGTGCAAGTTAGGGTTTCCAGATAAGCATCAGGATGCTACACACAAGTAACACAGCATTTTCATTATGGAAGTTTTTCGATATTAACATGCAGTGTTGAATTCTTCTGACACAAAAGAAACTGTTTAGGCAGAAAACAGGGGGCATTACGCCATGACTTCCTTGTAGAATTTTGCTGAGTCTTCTGTCCAAGAGGCATTGTTTGCTCTTCACTGTAAGCCATGGAAAGTACCTCTGATTTTGGAGGAAAGTAATCTGGAGGCCATGTTAGTCTAACATGCTTATGAGTCTCAGAGTATCCATTTATCTATTAGTAAGATCTTATAATCAGAGCTACCTTCACCAGAAACCCTTACTATGGAGAAGATTCTGTGGGAACAAATGTAAATTAGTAACTTCATTCTTACTGTAGAATGACTCTGGAAAATACATTAATCATTATGATGTTAATAGATCATAATGATAGCTTCAAGAATGGTAAATTTTAAGATATTAAGAAACAAAAAGGATTTGTAAAATATAATACACACAGGGCTGGTTGTGATTAGCCTATTTTTCCAGGAGGCTTTTCCTATAAAATTGCTTTATTGTGGTTACAAACGTTCCATCAAAATTTCTTGTATTAAATCTAGAAATAAACACATTCTGCAAATGCAATGCCATTGTAAATAGAGGCTTTGGAAAAATTATCATTATTCACTGTCTGCCACCCTGTGTTTAGAATTTTGCAGTCTTCTAAGAAACTAATAAGCAGCCTGAATGATATTTTCAGGAACAATTGGAACTTGTTGACAGTGCTAAAAAATTGAAATTCCATATTTTACAGCAATAACAGTTTCATATAGTGAGACAGAGGATGTAGCATTTAAACTGCCTGCATTTAGGCTTTAAAATCAGCCATATGAGACAGAAGGAGTCCCTCTGAAAAATTATTTGTTTAACTTCAGGTAAATTACTAATTTTTGCTTGTTTATTTTAAAGGACAACATACACAGGAATGTATTCATGGCAGATGAATTAGCTCCTATATTATGAGTGTGCAGTGTGGTTAGCATGAAACATTTACACCATCCAGCTCATCAGAAACCAGTCATATCATTTGTTTTCTTCCAGCTGTGCTCTTTACATTTACATGGCGCCTGGGACAGAGGGGATTTTAAATCTCTCTTTTCTCATGTATAAAGTTGCACTTCTTTTCTAAATACTGACTGCTTTAGTCACTCTGTTTTGTTAACAACAAAAAAAAACCCCTAAAATTATGTCTAAATCTGTTTTCATTTCTCCTGGAGCAATGACTGCTGAAATAATTGGAAGATTTCTCCCCAGTTCAAAGAACTTTGATCACTCTATAAATATAGCAAAACCAGCTTTTTTTATGTTACTATTTATTTTTGGTCCTCAGAATAACACAAACATTTCAGAAATTATCAGCAGCGGGAAAAAAACATGTTTTCAGTCAATCCAACTATTTGAAAATCTTCACTGATTCATTCACAAGTGAAATGTTGTGTGAAATTTTCATTTCACTTAGTTCACTTCACTTTGCCCTCTTTAAACAATGCCAATAACTCTTTAAAAAAATATTAAAATATATCTGACTCAGCAGTTGTTAACATCTAACAGTTCTGGGTCCCAAATGCAGGAAAGATCAATAAACTGGAGTGATTTCAGCAGAGGGCAATCAAGACTGTTGGGGTTGAAGCCCTTTCCCTGTGTGAAGAGGCTATGGGAGCTGCATTGTTCAGCATGGAGCAGAGACAGCTTCAATTCAACAGCAGCCTCCAGTTCTTACAGGAAGGTCAGCAAAAAGATGGAGCCCCATTCTTGGCAGTCATGTATGGCAGGAGTACAAGAGCCAATGGACATGAATTGAAACAAATTTCAGATTGAAACAAAGTTCAGACTGCACATAAGAAAAAACAAATTTCGCCCTCAGAAGATGCAAGCAGTGGAACGGGTCCCCAGAGCATTTGGGCAGTGTCCGTCCTTGGGGGTTTTCAAGGTATGACTTGGTAAAGTCCTGAGCAGCCTGGTCTGACCTCACAGCTGAGCCTGCTAAGGACAAATAAGTGGATTCTCTATATGTTGGTCTAAGCATTCCTGAATTGGGTCATTGACGCAGTTTATGAGACACCTTTCACATAAGAACTTCTCATCTACATTTAGGAAAAAAAAGCATCCAGTAAAGCAAGCATTGATGGTTTCCCCACAATTATCACTGTAAACTGGGATGACTTTAAAAATCCTTCCTACACAAAATGAAGAAAAGAACTACAGTTCTGCCCTTTGCCTTTCTTTTCTCCGTTATCGGTGAGAGATTTCTGATACATCCTGGTCTTTCCCATTCCTGATCCATTCTGTATTGTTCAGAAGATTCTACCTAATGATTAATAATTTCCATTCCTGCCTTCCCCTTATGTGTGTAATGCAGGTAAGTCAGGTGCTGGGCCATAAAGTGGTGTCCTGGTTAGAGCTAAACAGAACCAATTTGTGATCAGCATCTTAGTAAAATCTTGGATCATAAACAGGCTTATAATTGACTGTTTATAAAGATATAAGATATAGATATCATCTATAAAGATGATAGAAAATCATGTTTCTCCATGGCTAAATAGGAACTTTGCTTAATAAGAAGTGCACTGGAAATAAAAATATGTGTGCTTGAATGTATTCAACTTCATCTTCCATGCTTTAAAACTGCTCTTTCATCTACAGAAGCCAGGACTGTGAAACTGAAAGTACCTGTATGTGCAATTGAAGGGTGAAGAAAGTCTTTCCACAGGCATTTTCACTTGGAGAATGAAAGCTCATTTATATGTGCTGCCCTTTCAAAATGTTTTCTGAGATAAAGTTATTCACATGATATTTTCAACAAGTCATTCTTGAGTCTCTTAGATCTCAGTGAGAAGATCATTTTCAAACAGCTCTTTGAGAACAGATTTCCAGAATCCAGGCTGAGAGAATTCGTATTCCTTGGACATATCAGCTGTATATGGTATATTCTGTCCTTGAACAGGCAAGTGTGACTCTAATTTCAGGCTTTTTTGATAGGAATACTAATTTTCAGATGAAATTCAGTGTTGAAATGCTTTGTACATTTTGGCATTTCCTCATGTGCCACTAAGAGTTAGGGTTTTTTTTAAATACTCAACAAAGATCTTAAAGGAACCTTGCGCCAGAGATGTGTTGAATAGCCTGCAGGAGGTTGTTTTAAGGAGCTGAGCAGTCCCATCGATTCCAGCAGACATAGTTACTTTGTGCAGCAGAACACGTGTGTCAGGATCTAAGTAAGAGCTTCGATACCTTATTGGGCAGTAAAATCCATCAGTCCTTTTCCTTGCCATCATTGCTGCCATTCCTGTGTAAACTGATAGGACAAGGCCATTGTAGAGATGACTTTCTGAGTTTCCCCATGGTGGATCAGCTGCAGGTCCCCAGCAAGTGTACACAGGTGTGTGCTTGAGGATGGACTCGGGGACAGTGAGGGGGCAGGAGGCAAAGAACACTGAAAGGATTACTGTCATAGCAGACAAAAATCCCTAGCATTCCTGGGCTGGGAGCTGTACCTTGTGCCTCACAGCTAACACAGCTTGGGGAACATCAGGGACCTTCTGATTACAAAGGTGATTAAAAGTCAGAGAGATAACAGGGGTGATGTGCTTCTCTGCAGCGCCTCAAGTCAGTGCAACTTCCTCACTGACTAGTCTTTATGGAAAAGGATATGAAGCATCTGGCTTTTGTAACATTGTTTTGTTTGGTCTGACTGTGTGTTTACTGTTATTAGTGAGTTGGTTTCTCTATAGTGCAGGTTTGTCAGGGAGGAACTTATTTAAAAACACATTTCTTGGTCTTTTAAGGATCTTTTACATGTATATAAGTAAAATACATACTGTGCCAGGGCTGGAAAAGCTGCTTGACAAAGAGAAGCAACCTAGTAAGGAAGATCTTGCTTAAAAAATCATAGTCACAACCTAAACCTTTGAATATATTTGAGTCCTGTTAAATTAAGTTTGAATGTATTGAGAGTAAAACTCATTTGAATATTAGGCTTGAGCTCCAGATCTGGAAGTCAAAAAAAAATTCAGTGGCAACATATGCAGTCTGTACTGGATCTGCGTGCACATAGGCACATACACAACGTACCGATGTTATGAATAAGTTCACTTCCTGCACTGTAGTATAATAGAATACATTTTTCAAAAGCACTTACAGGAACTGCCTTATTCTTCTGGTTTCCCAGGGGATGGCACCTATCTAAATTTCTGTGGTGTTGCTGAATAATTTGTCCTTCTGCATTGTAGCAAAAAGTATATCTGAGATCTTCTCCTAGGAGTATGGGTGATTTATCTGTTTACATACATACATTTAAATAGATTCATACTGCCAGTTCCTCATGCTCCAGTCCTTACATAGACTCCTCTCATCCTCATGCGCTCCTGCTGCTTCCCCTGTGCAGTCAGCAGGGAGAGTGGCCAGAGCAGCGGTTCTTTAGGTTCAGCTTCCACCCAAGACCACCCACCTGCATGATAGCACAACCTGCCCTAACCCCTCCCCGGGATAATCGTGATGTGTATGTTACCATGAGGAAATGGGCATGTTCCCTGTCTTCTTGTATATATGCAGATCCTTAGATATTCTGTGCTAAAGATGCTGTCCTCATACTCAAGTTAATGATGTGCATTTATTTAGGAAAACAGTTTACCAAATCAAAGATCAAAAATCCCTCTTTCAAAGAGACCTGCAGAGGGGAAGATATTTAAGTTGAAGGAGTTCTCTATCTCAAGGAGATGTGAAAAGCTATGCTCTTACACAGTTTATAAAGCTGATGGACTTAAATAGGAACTTAAAGAAATGTGCAAACTGTGTTGCTGTTGTTCACCACTGTGATATGATCTCCCACCTCAAGACTACTTACTGGATCACTGAACTGTCAGTGAGTTATTGTACGGTATGTTTTCATAAAGCCCCATGCTGCTGAAGTGAGCAGGAATATAGCAAAGATACGTGGTTTTGGAATGGAATTTTAAAATTACCTTAAATGACTTCATACACAGAAGTTACTCTTTATATTTGAAAAATATTTGGAGTCTTTTAGCAATTATATTACCTGGTAGCTGGAAAGCCACTGAAAAAAAAACGTTGTATCAGAAATCAATCTGAAGCCTAGTGCACATCTAATTGTCTTTCTCTGTCTTAATTATTTAGCAACTGCTAATAAACTGCATGTATCATGACACTCATGTTTAATAAGCATATAAATTTAATTGATTTTTTTTTCCTCTCTTTGAAGACTAACAGACTCGGAATTCAATCACAAGGCAATGGCATTATAACTTCCAATATAACATCGGGTTTTAATAAGCCTCCTGTTTGCTGCGCACATGTGCTTAAGACTGCCTGGAAACCAAATCAGTAGAGAAAAGGGATTACTTTAGATTACTTTGAAATATGCATTGTTTGAAATGGCCTCTGGTGACCAGCTTTCATGAATGGCTGATTTTACTTGTGGGGCACGTCATCTCGCTCAATTATACCAGGCTCTTTTGTATAACAAGTGCACTTTTTAGCTGTGTTGAAATATGAAATTCTAAAACAGGGAAAATCAGATGGTGAGAAATAAATTTAAGTAACTATATATTATTGGAAATTTTTAACTTAGCAGTAGGCACTCTTACTGAAAATGAGTGGGAATTTTCTTTTAAAGCTTTCACAGATTTGAAGTTAATATTAAAAAAATTATTTTCTTTAACGTTTATTTTGACTACCTTAGCAGCATTAAAATCAAAGACACATTTTCACTTTCTCAGGGGCAGATAATTTCTTCCACAATTATGCATTTTCAAAATGTTACTGGAGTTCATTGTTTTACTGTGACATATGAAGTGGTGGAAACTTTTACCTACTAAAGATATCCCCTAACCTGTACAAAGTTATAAAAGCGGGTTAGCAAGTGTGCATTATGCTCTCAAGTCACTGCAGGCTTTTTCCTTTCCTGTCTGTAACTGTTTGCAAAATCACAATGTAAAAACGTAATACAAGGTTATGATTCTCCCTGCCTGCAATTACTTCAAATTATAGGTACTTCAGATTAATCGAGCCTGAGGCATTGATGATACATCATTATAATACATAGATTACATTTGAAAGGTAAGCAGATAACTGATTGATTAGTAAAGTGTGCTGGAAATCCAATAGGTAATGACTAGATTAGACCCAGATAGGAACTACATTCTTTGTGATCACTGTAAATCCTGTACTTTACAACTAAGATTAGGGGATTAACCTTTAAGAAGAGATGGTAGTTCTTGCTTTTTCCTGGCTTCTGTTGTACTGTAAATGTGTTTCCCATGGCTGCAGGCTTGATATTCCCACAGGAAACTGACCCACAGTTTCACGCGGTCACATCTGGTAGTCTGAGATTGCAGTGTTTGCTTTTTAAATACAAGATAGAAGTGCAAGATGTGAGGAGAGCATTAACATTACTACACTTAAAACAGTCGTCTGTCAGCTGCTTTTTCCAGTTAAGTGCTTCACTGTATTAGTGAAATCGAGAGTGGTTATAGCTGTTGTAGGGTCTTACAATCCTCTAGTTGTCAAGGCAATATGATTTAAGGAGAGATTTAAGACTTCTGAAGCACTAGGTTTCTTCGGTGCAGATAAACATCTCACCCACCTGGTCTTATATTATGTAGTTTCAATCTGGCTGCACAACTTTCATGAAATTATTAATCTCATGGAATTACTAATTTTGATAGATACAAAACCACACACTTGTTATGATTCATAGCATAGACTATGTGAGACTTTAAGAGGAGTATCCACCCTTTGGCATAAACATCAAAATGTAGAGAAACTGTACATGTGTTGCTGAGAAAACCCCTTTCACCCCCTTTCATCTTGGAATTACCATATATGTAAAATATTCAGCAGTACGGCAGCTTTACGTGGTGGACACATTACACTTTAAAGCAAAGAACTGAAAATGGTAGGCATAAACCACTGAATCTGGCCATTGCAGGGGCACTGGAGAGTGAAGCTGCCTCCAGTTAACATGATGGTAAATGGCAGTGATTTCAGGCACTACAGGCAGACTGGCAGGTTTTTGAAATGCTACTGACCAGGTGCCCACCAACGTGACCAGCCTCCCAAGTCGTACTGGGAATTACAAAATGCTGTCAACAGCAGAATCCCTACTTTTCTTTTTATGAATGATGAGAATTCTTCTTTCATTTGCCTTTCTACACTTTTCTTACGGAGAGTCTAATCTAAGAAAATAGAGAACACTGGGGTTATATTCTTGTAAAAAAAGTTCATCAAAGATAAAACTGTCAAGTGAGCAGGTCATAGGTATAATATGCAAGAAGATAATGCTCCTCTGCTTGGAGTGAGGAAGGAAAGCTAATTTTCTTGTGGTGATTTATATCTGGGGGATTGTTTGGGCAGTTTTATCCATTTATTTATCAGAGAAACGTGTAAGAGGAATTTATCCAAGATGATCCTTTGCATAAAAAAAATGAGGCAACCTATCACTTGCAATGACAAGGCCTTCTGTTTATTTTCCATGCTTCTGATATATTTTTGTGTAAGTTTCTAGCACTTGTTAGCAAATCTCAAGAATGTCCTAAGTAAGGGAGGGGGCAGGTTAGCTCAGTCAGTTGAGCGTGGTGCTGACAACACCAAGGTCACGGGTTCGATACCTGCTCAGACCCCATGTGTTGCCTGATCTAGTTGAGAGGCGTCCCTGCCCATGACAGGGAGGTTGGATTAAATGATCTCTAAGGTCCCTTCCAGCCTAGGCCATTCTATGAAAACTGTCATTTGTGGACTGTATCTTAATTATATACAACTATGTCAAGTTTCAGAGGCAGGAAAATCTAAGCACAGAGAAGTAATCAGTAGGGTACTGGATAGTAATGAGGAACCAAACAGCCACAAAATTGTTCCCACTTTTAGGACTTTCTGGATTTAGGATCCCTGTGGTACCTTATATTCTCAATTCACCAAGCACATCCATTACTAATATCAGGGGAACAAAAACTGGAATTATGGTTCTTCAGCTCCGCAATCTCAGTCCACAATATTATTAGCATTATTATTATTATAACTGCTATTTCCTTTATTGGCCAGAGTTGACCCATTTTTGTTTCTAAGGAAAGGCCACTGGAACAGCAGGCCTTAACCTATGACTTTGGATGATGTGCTGTCCTCACTGCTCATGCTCAAAAGAAAACACAAACACTTTGGTGCAGGGAAGATAACGTTGTCTGCCCATTGTTACCACTTGGTCGTGAATTACCTATGTGAAGCAATGCATAGCTTATGGTATTAGGAATGGATGTAAAGCCATACTCTTATTCGTTATCCCCACATTTGACTTCAGATTTACAAACAAGAAAGAAATCTGTTCATGTATGCCAGGAAGCCCTTAAGGCACAGTTGTAGAACATTAAATATGAAGAAGTCCGTACATTTTTAAAGCTTGTAGTGGAGTACATTTGTGGATATTCAGTGCCTTGTTTCCTAAACAAAGTTTATGATTCTGGGCAGTTTTTTATTAGTCAAACACAAAAGGGGACTATAAGCGGACACAGTAAAAAATGCGGATTTGAAAACAAGGTGGATTTTCAAAGATGAAATATTCTTTTTTGAAAACTGCGTGTCTTTTGTTGTGTTCTAAATTAAGTCCTTTCAGCTGATGCACTGAAAAATCCTAAACACTTCTTGCCAAAATGAATATAAAATTACAGTTGGTTGGAAAAGGTACTATTTTGCCTTTTTCTTTTTTTTTTGCTAGTTATTGAAAGATAGCATTTTAAGAAACCTAGAAATAAAGTCCTAGTTTTTATGCCACATCACATGAAGTGGCACTGTAGCCCTTCTTTGCATTGCCCTGCCAATGTAATTTAAGTTTCACAGGTAATTAATTCTCCATGCCAACGAGTCCTTGAACTGCCTGTTGTAATACTAGCAGCACAGAAACATATAAAGACCCAAGTTGTCAGATTTTATAACAAGAAAGTTGAGTACAAACTGTAAATCTGTGCTCCTGTAGGAAAAAAAAAATGATAGAAAGAAAAAAATGCATCTACATGAGGAAAAATAGATTCTTTGAATTCCTCTAGTTTCGTTTTTTTTTCTTACTATCTTTCAGTTATCATGGGTAAGTTCTATAGGAAAAATATTATTTAAATTTTCCAAATAGCAGATATGGAAGTTACAATCAGCATTTCTTTACGTGGGTAGAGGAAAGTATTTTGTAGTACCATCTTGATTTCTGAACACTGCACAAAAAACCTGTTTACATCCCCACATGAATTTGAAAAGTTCTGTTTTAAAATTTCTCCTATTTTTATCTGTTTCTCAAGACAAATTACAGTGTCTGTACGGGCACTTGTAGACTACTAGCCAGTATCCAGCACAAACATTGCAGCTTTGTCTTCCTTATCAAGCCTATGTTTTGAGTTTTCTCTACTTCGTTTCCTCTTAGGACTGGGAAACAAACTGTAAAAGGATAAGTTGTCAAAGATCATCTTTTATAAAGATTTGTCACATGCAAAACCAAAATAGTTACGAGCAACAAAGGTGGCATTACTGTGCTCTTGTACAAGAACCATTCAATGAAACTTGGATAATTAATTTTATATGTGATCAGTCCAAATATTTTCCTTTATCCATCAAAGAGAAAAGAAATGCTTCATGATCTTTTTCCAGGAAAAGACTTGCCTAAGGTAGCCCTAACTTGCTAAAACAAAAGGATTTTTTAAGACTTAACTAACATAACCCAAAGAGGGTGAAAAGGAGAATACTTGATAATGTTCATTTGGATTAGTGTAAATTTTATTAGCACTGAGGTGTAATTATCAGGAACTTGGAGTTTCATACTGTGGGGGATTATTCAAACACATTGGTGCCAATGTTTGCTCAGTGCAGTCAGGATGACTGCGCATTCTGGGTCAACATTGTCTGAAAAAGTTTGCTATACGGTACAACTGAGGTAAGAAACTAAACATTGAGTCTCATTTCACGTAGTCTTTTGTGCTTTGTGAGGTAAGTAAGTCAAAGTTTTGCTATTTAAAGATCAGACATTTAGAGAAATTGTATTTCTGCTTTTGCATCAAGAGCGCGTGGTGTCTGGTGCCTGTCAAAAGAAGGCTGACTTCTAGTAACCCTGGTCTTTGGAGCTTTTGATAGCTTTTATGTGTCTTGGAACAAACACATGGAAATTGAAATATTTTTAAAAGTCATTCCAGATTAATTACAGACTTCCAGTCTACTTATCTGAATGTTGTGTAAGCACTGAAATGGTGTTTCATATTAAATGCCAATACAGGTATTGGTGTTGCGTTGCTCTGATGTTAGTCAGAGAATGGACTGTTTGTTGCTTCAGAGACAATAAAAGACAAGATTTCTCTGCAACAGACACTTGGATTTTCCTTTTAAAGATGTTCACACTCTTCTGGTGTAATTACAGCCTGCCAGAGTGAGGAGCATGAAACTGTTTAGCTTGCGAAGCTTAAAATAAAAGGTGTGTGTGAAAACAAGAACACGATCCTTTTTCTAGCAGTCCAGCACCAAGTCCCCTCCCTCTCCTACAGCTTCTTCCCCTGAAATTTAGAGCACCTTCCTATTAACACATTTTTAGGTGAGTGATGGGGCCCTTTTTGTCTTCTGTATTACTCTCATTAAATTATTTCTGCTTATTAATCTGTTTATAGCTCATGTTGCATGTCTGAATATGAAATCTCAGGTGTGGGTGCACAGATCTTCTCAAGAATTATGCTCCAGTCTAAATATATAGTATGCACCCTAGTTCCAATCCAAGGTTCCCCTTGGGCAGATCTTTTGAATGTTCTTGGGCTTGGGTGGTTTAGTTTTGTGTTGTGGGGTTTTTGTTGTTTTGTTGGGAGGTTTTTAATTGACCGATGTTATCGTACTTTATCCATAGTCCCAGAATAAAACAGAAGGAGCGTATGTGACAGGTCAATACCCTGGAGGGAGCAGACATGAATCTGCTGTTTCTTTCCTGCCCGCTTCCTTTTTGCCCCCAGATATTCCCTGCCTTCCCTTGGAACAGGACAGTATTTTGCAGTCAGTAATGCCAAAAATGTTAAAGTCTAAGTGGCTCCCCATTTCTCCCCGGCCCAATCAGTTATTTTCAGTCACAGGTTTAAATCTGCTGCAGCAAAGCCAAGCCTCTGTGCTTGCATCAGGTCTTACAAAAGCAAGGCTGTGTGACTGACAGGCACGGAGAGGGGGTTCTGATAACGTACCGAGCTGAGTCTGGAAGCAGAGTATTGAGGACGAGGATGTGCCAGAGGTACTGTGCATTATGGATGAGGCACTCAGGTCTGTCGTTGATTGATTGAGGGCCAGTTACGCTCCTTCACAATGCTGGGTAAGATCATCTGGACTGTCACTTAATATGAGCTTTCTTCTCAGTGGGAAGATGACTTTTCATGTAGTGATCCAATGCAGATTGCAAATGACAGCCATGCTTTCCCCTCTGTGTTGTAAGGGTTTACTCGCTCATGCAGGTGAGTTAACCTAAAATAGCTTTATCGCTTGCCAGGTGCCACATGCTAGAATTAAGTCTTATTGTCAGAATCTCAGGCTGACTATAAATGTTGGAAAAGAACCTGCATTTGATGATGTAAGATATATGTCCTTTTTCTCTAGCAGCCAAGGTGCCGTCTAACCACTACATAGGTATAGTATTAAGTTAAGTAGGGGAGCTGGGGATAATGCAAATTTTTTCTACTCTTTTCTTTCAGGACAGAGAAAGAAGCTGTTAACAACCAGTTCTGGAGACTTTGAATTAGGCACAGCCACAGTACTGAGGTCTTTGACTGACAAGCCTTCTGCTTTCTCCTTCTTACAGGGCTCCTCCTACAGATGTTCTGAACACGTCTGCATCCTGACAGTTTTATACTGCACTCAGGTACTGAATGTAAGGAACAAGCTGCATAAAAAGAAGTGTGGGGTATAGGAAAAGGATCACTGTAAAGAGCATACTAGAAGTCATGTCTGTACAAAATGCAGGCAGTGTTATGACTTCAAGCAAAAATCATTTGAGAAAGTGTAGTTGCAGAATGACCAAATTTATTCTTAGAAAATGACAGAATAAAGCTCTTATTCAACAATATGGCTTATAATCATGTTAAACGGTACGTGTCAGGCTTGACTTCCCTGAGTGTCACCCTTTCACTGTGTGACTGGATGTTTATTTATTGTTTGAACAGAATTTCTTTTCTTTCCTACAGGTCTTGAAAATAGAGCTCAGGCTCTTCTGGATCAGTCTTTTCATTGAAATACTGGAACTACTATGAAGTCTTCTTGGATTGCACTTATCTTGGCAGTGCTCAGTACTGAACTGCTAACAAGTCATTGTTCCATCATCAAGTCTCCGAGGTTCAGAGGACGTGTGCAGCAGGAGAGAAAAAATATCAGACCAAATATTATCCTTGTACTCACAGATGATCAAGATGTGGAGCTGGGTGAGAATTAATTGTTATTTGCTGCTTCATTTCGTCACATGTCTTTCAGTAACTTCTGCTGAGCAGAAAGTAGTTTAAATTCAGGTACTGGTCGTGGAACAGTATTAGTATGTGGGACAAGTTTGGAAAATATTTAATAATGTTCATCACATTTAATTACAGACTTTAAGAAGTATTTGTTTATCAAAATTCAAAATGGAAGGCTTTAATCACCACTGTAAAAGGGTTTAATGCTACATGCAATGGCATACATGTAAAAAACTTGCATCAAAATCCTCTTTTCACTTTGTGACTTTCTGTAGAATTTAAAAATTTGAGCCTTATGAGGTTAATCTTTCCTTCAGTACTGTGTAGATGAGTATCTATATTCTCTGCGTATTTATCCCATGCATGTGTGTCGTCTGACATGTTTATGCACACAAACTGATCTGGTTTCAAGTCATAAGCTTAATATTTCTACGAATTATTAAAGTGCTTTAAAAACATCTGCTTCAAAACTATGATACATGTATAAAAATAGGATAATTTTGCTTTCACAAGTATGCTAAATATCAGAATGCAACCCAGACATATCAGCCAGAAATGATTTTTCACATATATTACTTTGGGTGGGAAAAGTTAAAACACTTGCATGATGTTCCAGGAGGCCTTTGAATGTTTTTCATTAAGTAAGTTAGAAAGATATAAATGGTAGTTATGCATATAACTGATTTTTTGGTTCACTGCCCAAAGTGAAAAATCAAGGGGAGAAAGAGGATCATTTTAGGTTACCCCCAAGCAAATATTTTAGTATCGGGGGTGGAAGGTAAGATCAAAAAGGTGAAAAATTGGAAAATCAATTTGAAATGAAATCTTGCATTCTTAGTGTATTTTAATGAAAGACATGTTTTTAATAAAAATAAAGTGAATTTCTAAACAGAATGCCATATGATATTGAAAAATCAAAATGCTTCGTTCCAAAAAGACTTATAACAAAATAGTTTATTTGTTCTAAAATCACATCAAGTGAAAAGTTGTAGATAAAAAGGGATCTGGATCTAAAAACAATTCTGTAGTTGTTAGCATTTTTGTATTTGTCATTATGCAATAACAGATTACACAGTCCTTCAGGGTTGAGAGAACATAATTAATTAACTGTATATAGTGACTGAGAGTTAGTAATTCTATGCAAGTGCTCCAAGATCTGAACACATCTTATCTTTTTTATTTCTCACTCTTTCAAACGTCTGCTCTGTTCAGCCATGCTGCATAATGAAAGGCTGTTCCCAGCTCTATTTTTGGCCTAAAATACATCTATTACAATAGGAATGCATTTCTTCTTGATAGAGTTGTTCTGAAAATTTCATTAAAAGGGTCAAATCACACCTTCTTTTTTGTGGTCCGAAAGAGCCTACTTTCTCCAGGGCACTGGGGAATGTAGGTCAGCAGACATTACCAACTTGCTGTCTTCAGTCTTGCAAGAGGGTTTGCAAGTGGTAAAAGAGAAGGAAGGATGTGGCAAGCCACTTTGTTCATGTTGTGGAGCTCCTCTCTTTGAAAGCTACTCTGGACATTTGCAGAGCACTCAAACTCCTATTAGCAGGCAGCTGAGCAATAGCTGGGATGTATGTTCATTCCCACTGCACTGAATGAAGACATAGATTTCCCCTTTTCATAGATCATTTCACAGGAAACAGGATTCAGCCCCAAGACTTACGGTACTGCATTATTTGCACTTCTGCTAATAAATCATTTTACTTATTTGAAAAGGAAAGCCATATTGTTTTCCATGTGTGAATTATCCACTTGCCCTTCGGCGATTCCTGAGAAAAATCTTAAGTTTCCTAAAGGTCAATGGGAAGTAACACTTTCTGTCACAAAAAGAATATAACTTGGGCACTGGTATCGAAAAATCACAAGACTGAAAGTCTTTCAGTATGGATTACTTGCTATTGTATTCCCAGCACGAACATTTCTAAAAGCTGTTCTAAATGAATGCTTTAACATAAAAGCATATATGGTATGTTATAGGCTTCAATCAGGAAGGATTTGTCTCCAGAATGTGTAAGAGCATTGAACCAAAATTCAGCTGCCTGAGTTTAATTGACGTACAGGGGATTTATCCAAAGTAAAATTTGCAAAAGGCCAGGAGCTTGCATTTAGTCAGTGCTCAAAGCATAGGAATATGCACTTCTTCCAATCGATCTGCACCACTCCCCAGTCTTTCATTCTGAATACAAAGAAGTTCAGCAGATCTGCTGTCTTATTCAACTTATCAGGTAAAACCCACAAATTGCTCCACAACTCCAGTCAGCTATGCTGTGTTGAATGTGTCTCAGAGGGAGGATCACAGACAAGGACCTCCACCGTCCTAGGCTGCATCAAAAGAAGCATGGACAGCAGGTCGAGGGAGGTGATTCTCCCCCTCTGCCTCACCTGCAGCACTACATCCAGCTCTGGGGCCCCCAACACAAGAAGGACATGGACCAGTTGGAGCTGGTCCAGAGGAGGGCCATGAAGATGATCTTTAGGGTTCCTTCCAACCCAAATCATTCTATAATTCTGTTACAGATTAGCTGGTGGATGTCAACTTAAGCAGCGTGAAACAGCCTGACTCACAGTTCTTGGAAAAGCTCACCAAATACTTGGGCTCAGAAGATGAGAAATTACTGGCTAAATTGTGCCTCTGTGCACTTTCTCCCCCCCCCGCCCAAGATCCTGGGAACAAAAAACTGCCCAATGCTGAGGCAAATAGGCATCTTCCTCAAGGCAAAGCATCAGCTCTCAGAACCCAGAACTGCCCAGAACTGCTGCCCTCCCCGAGATCCCACACTGCCACTGCTGCTCTTCAGGGCAGTGGCACCACCTCCCACTGGGGGCAGGTCTGTACTCTGTTAAGGCATGAGTATGGATATTTCCGACTTTTTCCTCAATCTTTAGTCTCTTCCCCTGTCCTTCAGATTCTCTATCACTTGTATCCATCAGTACCTTAAACCGTGACTCCCATAATCACACATATAATTCTCACTGTAAATAGTATCTGGCATAATGTGAGAGGAGTCAAAGCTAATGAATATATTGATAGTTCCAGTATTTCTAACCCAGAGGCCTTTGAGAAGTCAAAGAAGGAGGAGAATGTTAAAATGAAAAAGGAGGGAAAAACCCATTTGAGACAATGACTTTTTTCTGTACCCTTGTTTATAGCTTAATGCACCAATCAGTGAAATCCATACAAAACATCCACTGAGTATGGCACTGAGTGAAGAGATCATATCATCATCTGGATGTGTCAGGCATAATTTGCCTGGCTCGCTTTCCATCCTCACTAGAACTAAAGGACTAAAAAACACAAGCTGAAAAAATGGGGATATGTTGTGAGATCTGAGAAATTTCATCATCTGCCTGGGGTCTTGCATACAACCCACATAAAGTCAAGGTGGTTCTAGCTATCCCCTTCTAGAGATGCCCAGCTGTGATACACCTGGATAAAAATCCGTGGCAACTTTAAGATTTGTTATGAAACCTTGGTCACCAAATGTACTTCTTGATATACGAGAAGAGATTGAGAAATGACACCGAATTTCTTGCCAGACAAAACTTGCTACCTTCTGTGTCCAAAGCAACCATTCTCGGTTGCCTCGTTCCCCTCAGATGCTCCCCAATCGGTCATGTAGAGCATGAGTGTCCTGCTGTCAGACAGCACCTGAGTAAGTGTGCCCTGAAGACTGTGGGCCAGATGGTAAAAAGCACAAGCTGTGAGGAGAGCTTCAGAGAGCAAAGGATTATAACTTATATCAGCAAGTTTTATCTCCTACTTGTGTTTTGTTTTCCAAATGAGGAAGTCTCACCTGCTTTGAAGTGCGTATCCCAGAATTTCCAGAGGGGCTAAATCTATTTTCAGTGTCGGTAAGTGCATACCTGGAGGAAAAACTCACTCATAAACAGAAGGTTTGCAGGAGCAGAGGGCTGACCAAGCAGAGGAATGAGGAAACGTTCTAAGAGCTACTAATTTATAATGCATAGAGACATGAAAGTGCACATCAGCTCTGCTGCTGTTACAGTGCATTAGTGTACCTGAACAGAGAGCACTTTCCATCCGAGGACCTATGAGCACTTTAGAGCTGAGCTCTCAGTAATAAACTGTGACATTTCAAAAAATGGGAGAGCTAGGGCAAAAACAAAACAAAACTAAGAAGAAAAAGCCAGACTGGGATCTCAGATAAAGACATGTAGAGTGAGGATGATCTCTCACTTGACTTTTACTCAGCAACTCAGTGAAATGCTCCCACTAGTACAAATGGAGACCCTTGGTGTTCAGGGACTTCTCAGTTACTCTCATACTTCTATATAACTCTAAATGCACATGTTTTGTCTGTATTGAGTTCAGGAAAGTATGGACACAGATGCACTGCATTTAGAAAAGAAGGACTGTGAAAGAGGAAGAGTCTAAAACGATGGTGACATATGCAGGGTATTAAATGTATCCTTAAAAACACAGACATTGACACTGCACAAGGAAATGCTGAAGAGCTAACTGCCTCTTCCTTTTCTTAACCAAATAATTTTGATGTAAAAGCTTCATATTCAGCACTGACTCCTTAAGTCCAAAAGCAAAACAGAGCATGCTTAACTTTAACTAGTAAGACAATTTGTAAGATTTTACTGCTTACACCTAAAGCTGAGCCTCCTTGTCAGTTCTGTGATTTTACAGCCATGTCTCTGTAGTTTCAAAACTTTTTAAATTTGATTTACAAGTGACCCAAACAAAACTACTGAGAAAAAATTCTTATCACTGGAATCAACGGAGTCACATTTAAACTCATGGCTGTCAATTGTTCAAAATTAATTGTAAAACCAAAGAAAAAAAAAAGTAGAATTCCAGGAATCTTTTTACCACCAGAATCATGTAAGTATTACGATTCATAAACTTGTTTCCTGGACACATACTGACAAATCCACAGTTCACACTCAGCTTTCAATCTCTGTTCTGTTGTATAACAGAAAACACAAAGTTTGACAGCTGTCAGAAATACTGAAAGACCCTTTCAGGAGCTGCTCAATCTTTCCACAATCAGATAAAGACAAGCCTTGCCTGTCTTGCCTTGTTGTTCATGAAGATATTTAGAAGAATGCGAAAACATCTTTGGTCTTTAAACTGGATTAATGTGATTTCTTGAGAACAGTGATAAATTTTGCCAAGATTTTTTGCATACAGATTTATCCCCAAAAGCTGAATTTGGCCACAGTGCTTTTTATCGGAGCTGTAGCCAGACATGCTGATCTTGTGTCCACAGACACTTTCCTTTAGAAAAAATTATTGCCAAATTCTCTTTCCTCACTCTGTCTCTCACTTCTTCTTTTACCTGCCTTCCACAATCTTTCTATCTCTCTCTCTCTGATAATCTGAAAAAGTGGAAAGAATTATAACAGATTCATTTATAATATCAGCATTTTACATATTTTACTGGCACATTGGCTAATGATGCGGTGTGTGTATCATACTGTTTTCCTACAATTGCATTTGAAACAACATTGACCTATAAATTTGATATAGATCTAAAGCTTTAACCTTGTATTTCTAAATTGGTCTGCATTTGTTGTTTTGAAGCCTGCAAAAAAAAAAAGACTCATTCTAGAACCCTGAATAGTAATTTTGGTGATGTAACAAAAATGATCTTTTCTCCTAAAATTACTTAAGCTACAGAATAAAACAGAGTGACATCCAAAGGCAAGCTAGTCACTAATACTTTACTTTTACTAGCATAATAGCAGCCAATATATTCTGCTTTTTGCAGCACAGTGATGATCGGTGCCTCTTATTGCAGGATCCTTGCAAGTGATGAATAAAACCAGAAGGATTATGGAGAATGGAGGGGCCTCTTTTATCAACGCATTTGTAACCACCCCAATGTGCTGCCCATCGCGCTCCTCCATGCTGACTGGGAAGTATGTGCACAACCACAACATATATACCAACAACGAAAACTGCTCTTCTCCCTCATGGCAGGCTACTCACGAGCCACGTACCTTCGCTGTGTATCTCAATAACACTGGGTATAGAACAGGTAAGAGACAAATCAACAGTAGTTCTTTGTTTAAAGTGAAGATGTCAGATGTTCTGCAATGGGTCTCAAGTCACTGCCCAAAATGAAGCTACTATTGTCCCAAATTTGGTTTACAGGGCAGAGGTTTAGTATCATGGAGAGGGAGGGTAGCCCTGCCTGCCGCTCCAGATCCACAGCTAACAGCCAGGTAAAGAAACTCGCTTGTAATGAAGCAGCGTATTTTCACGTTTGGATGTCCCAAATGGGAAATAAACTGTTGGGCAGTTACACCTAGTGCAAAAGAGGTGCATTTTAGCGGCATTGTGGGTCTGAACTGGCAGTTCCAGCTGTGATTATGGTCAGTATTATAGCCTGCTTGTGGACAGCTGCTAACAGTTACGGAAGAAGATGTCACGGCCAGGCTGAAGACTGGTGCCAAAGACCTCACAGGAGTGAAATGTCTGTCATGGGAGTGAAACGAGGTGAATGGTGTAATTTAAACCTTGCCATGGGGCGATATTTCATTTACATTTACTGAAAAGGAGTAGAAACATGCCTTTAAGAAGGATTGTTCTGCTCTGCGCCAATAAGATTTGATAGTTTTCTTGTAAATTCCTGGTGGTTTTCCGCAGTCAGGAGATCCCTTTCCTGTCTACAAAGAACTCTTCTTATTCCTCTCGTCTGCACTTCAGCTTGATGTAAAACCTGATTCATTTCTGCATCACCTATCCCCTAAGATTCAGTCCTTAGACACGTTAGGCTCCAGCCTGACTTCCCCTTCGCAACGTACAGGAGTTGTGCGAGGTCATCAGGGTGCAATTTGTCCAGAAGCGTCGTTTGACTACAAAGACTCCCCTTTACAGGACCAATAAGGCACAGATGTCAGTGCCAACTGCCTTCCTTACAATGTAATTGGCAGCAAAGAAATTTGTCTCTATCAGCGGTTTAGGCACAAGAACAGATCACTTTCAAAACATGTAGCAGGCAAATGTCTCCATGCTGTCTGCTTATCCTAATTCTCTTAATGCTCCTATGTCCAATGCCTCGAATTTATCTGCCTGTTTGCCATCTTTTCCACACAGCGAGCTTGCTCTTTTTTCTTCTGTCTCTCTGCATGTGTAGCTCTAGAGAGCTTCTGCAGCCGGCGTGAAACGCAAAAACAGACAAATATTTAACTGCTTTGGACCTGGTGTTGGCTCTGACATGCACTGAATAGTACTTCAGTCTCTGTTAAGCTGGTTTCAGTGAAGTTGCCATCTGAATACAGCACTGCTAAACCTGAGTAAGGGTCAATATCAAGGCTTTGGAAGAGAAAAAGAAGGGAAAGAAAATTGACAATCACTGCTAGAGAAGGTGCTGAATTCTTCTGAAATATGTATTGTCTCATGGGTTAAGTCTCAGAAATCCTTTCTGCTTTATCTATGGCTGCCTCATGTTGGACCTGGCTTTCCTGTTCTTAAAAAAAGTTGGTATCTGATTGATTTGTAATCTAATAATTGCAGAACTGAATGCCTCATGCATAAGCTGGATAGCTCTGTCACTAGTCCTCTCTGTCCTTCTGAGGGTAAACATTCTGTTTCTTCACTGCCTTACATTATAAAGGCATGTGGAGATGTCTACTAAATGCAGACTTGGCCTTGTTAAATAGAAAGGAAAAAGGTGTCAAAAGAAAAGTAAAAAAATCTCTTTCCAAAGACAAGCAGAGAGAACATCAGTCCTAAAACTGTCTGGTTAGATGAGTCTTAACAAGGGGCATGAAGGAGAATAAAGAAATGGAAACAAATGAAAATACTTGTATTAACTCTGATTCTGACCAAGGTACTTTTCTTAACCCTATAATAATATGGCCCCAAAGAATTTATCAATCTACTTCTGGTAAGATGAGCCTACCTTTTAATTACCCCACAATTATTTTTGAAGTGGCAGCTTAATTAACAGCAGATCTTGTAATACATTTTTCAAGGACAGTGTTACCTCATTAAGAAGTCATCAAAAATCCAGTAACCAGCTAATAATCTACACTTCACAGCTAGAAAGTTTAGTAAAATTCTAATGACTCAAGAATAGCTGGAAGTCAAGAATAATTAGGAGTGAAAAAGACAGTACTGTGGAGAGAGAGAGTGCCTATATACCACACAGACTAATCGTGACTCTGTTGATACTGCAGACGCTATGGGTATTTACCCTGTGCAGTTCTACATGTTTTGGGTGGAAATCAGTGCCCTCATCAATGGGAAACTGGGGTGGAGAAAGAGAGGTGAGTGATCCGAGGCCACTCACGGTTTGGTGACTGTCCTAATAAGGCAGTGGTCCAGAGAGCTCCAGTCCGGATGAAGGAACGTGCAACACCTCCAACCTGGTTCTCTGCTTGAAATGATGAGGATTTAGCTCTCACTTTTTGCATAGGATCAGCTTATATAAGAGGGTGGGAAAAAAGTGGTGGGGGAGTGTTTATATAATCTCCTTAATTCTGTTCACTCCAAATTGTTTCCAACATCTATAAAGCATCTGCTGTCTAAAGCTGCTGCAGCCTTAACTAAACCCTCTCTATACTGCATTTGATCACATGCGGGCAGACCGCTTATAAGGGAAGTCCTGCTCAAGCCACGAAGATTCCATGCAGGCATAGCAGGCCATTTAAACAGAAGTCTGAAATGTGCTCTAATAAACTGTCATCATAACCAGAGCCCATTGGGAAAACCTGGCAAAGAGCAGAATAGTTTTTACCTTGCTTTTTCTGTGTAACTAACTCTTCTACTCCTGTTCTACTCTGATGTGACCTAATGGAGAAGTTACATGTTACGGAAACATCCCTTTTTGAAGATTGTAGGCCTAAATCATAGACAATAACTGTCCACAAAATTGGCAATATTAAACTAGAATTTGTAGTATATAGCAGGGAAGACACAGTAAATATGTAGAAAGAGAAAACAAAGCAACTCTGCAAAGTTTGAGAGAGATGAGACATTTGTTTCAATTACATAGGCTCCAGCTGCTCATACTGAGGAGGAAAAAGGGTCACTCTATAATGACTTTCGAATTTTGTGGAAATTGTGAGAAAAGTTTGAGAAGTTTTCTTTCATCTCAGTTTTTAATGCCAGTAGACACCTCTTCAGCTGTTCAAATTCAGAAATTTTATTTGTAAGATTAGTAGATGCAGGAGTTAGAGATTTTACTTTGCTCTTTCCAAACTATTGGCTGATTATTTGCTGTTTTTTCAGCCCTCCCTGCAGTACTTCTGAAGTCTTAATATCTTTATCTCACTGTTCTGTCCCGTCTCTACAGTACAGAGCCTTGCCTCTCAGATGAGCCCTTTGGTGTTGTTGGTTCACACTGCCAGTTACCTTCACAAATACAAAGCAAAGCTCCAGGAGCGTGCTACTTCCACTTTGGCTTCCTCCAGTGGGACAGGAGGATTGTGATCTTAAATAACCAAGAAGTAGCTGAGCATTTTGTTAGCATTTCAGAAGACAGAACTATAACAGGAGCACAGCCAATTCCAGGAGGCATAACAATCATTTTACTGTTAAATACTGTGTCAAACACTGTACAGTGCAGGATTTTACGTTTTTAACAGCTGACATTTCATCCGTTTGCAAATATGAAAAGAAATGAAAGTTTAAGACTATCATCCTGACTTAACTTCTACATGTGTTCAGAGCTCTTTCTGCTTAGTGTTACTTTGTAGAATTACTGTCTCCTAATCCTTGCTCTTTTTAGCCCTTCACAGCCAGCATAACTGTGCAGGAGAGAACAGGAATCTGCCCAGTTCAGCAACTGCTGACAGCCTCACAGCAACACGTCAGATTCAGGGCTGTGCTCTCCCTTTATGGAATCCCACATAAAAGAATAGAGGCCATCAAATTAGACAATTATTTGTTTAAATTTTATAAAATTGCCTTTGGAAAGATGTACTTCCCAATATTTTATTTCCTGCTCAGAAGTATCAACAGATCAGGAAAACATTCAGGATTCATTTATGCAAGTGTCTTGATGACATTCTTAGCCTTTCATGGGACATGAATGGTAACATAGCAAAGTCAAGCAACTCAAACACTGATTTTTAAACACTTATATTTGTAAAACTCAAAATTCAAGAAGTGACTGGACATCAGGTTGTCACTCTCTGGTGTGTTTTGACATTAGTCACAGACTTCTGTGTAGTGATGAACAGGAATGGTCACTTGGTTGACATCTAGCTAATATGTTCAAGAGTAAACCTCAGCTTCTGGTGTGTGTCAGTTGACATCTGTCACTTATGGGTACATTTCTTAGTGTAGTGACCAGAGAACTGGTAAAATGCTGAGATGACAGGAGACTGAAAGCTAAGGAGTCTGTGCACTATTCCCTTTTGACACACAGGGACAAGCTAATCTTTCAGAAAGGGAACAAAACCTATGCCTCCTGAAGGTGTGGGCAGACAATACCTTTCCTCTAGAGGCAAAGCCAGCGTGTTTCCTGTTCACAACTTTACAGTACAATTCACTGCCAGCACACACTATTTTTAATCTGCACTGTTTCAGTGACCTAATTTGTATCCTGCCTCATGCACCCTTTCAAAACAGAGAAGGTGACAGAATATGATACAGGGGTGGGAACGAGTGAGCAGGGAATGAGTCCTGGTGAAATTAAAAAGAGAGAGAGAACTCCAAGCATTCAAGTTCTTTCTTAGCTGTTATAACATAAATGGGGAGCACCAAACATAATTTAACTTGTGATTTTTTTTTAATAATTAAAAGTATGCATCACTTTTCTGAATAAAGTTGCACTTTCAGTCAAACTAAGAAATGTATAAATAAAAGTGGAGTATACTAAGTATATTCAAATAGTCCACAAAAAGTGAAATGTAGAAGAGAGAAAAAGCTGAAAAGGATAACATGCACGATTTCCTGGTTCTATGCTATCATGTGAAGTAAAACTTTTTTTGGTTTCTCTCCAGGACCTCATCAAAAACCACCGCATGTTTGCCTACTTATGCTTAAAACGGAATTCTGTGCTATTAAATATTGCACAGAAAAATGTACACTAAAAGATTTTTAGCAAGTTTACCCATTCAAGTCCTTCATTTAGGAAAATCTGGGTACAACAATGTCTGTGCAACTTGTCCCCCAGCCTGTCTATCCTCAAGCTGGTCCCAGCTTCCCTCCACTCCTGGGTCCAGTCAGTCCTTGGCAGACACGTTGTGTTCCCACTGCTTACAGTTAGTGTTCTCCTTTCCCAGCCTGATCACCAGATCTGCTTCTCCCGCCCCCTTTGCCTTGTCAAGGAGCTTCTTCCTTCTTTCTGCAGTCACTGTCCAGTTTCTTGGTTGACATTGCCAGACCTTGGTCCCCAACCCCCACAGCTTTCCCCTCACCACTCAGCTACTTTGCTGCATCTCCACAGTTATCTGTCCACAGATAGACAGAGAATAAAAGTGCCCAGATCTCCAGCACATGTAAAGTGCAGGTGTTTTTTTCAAAACTTAGCAAACTTTGGACAGATTTTCACCAGGATGATAAAAGATCATGTCTTTGACAGAGTTTGTGCTCTCAGTGCCGAGCATGGAAGTGCTATCAAATGAAAGCTCGCATAATTCTTTTCAGATGTTAAACATAATTCCTTTTCCATTACTGCGGTTCTCAAAGATGGCTACTGTTCGGGCTTAGAAGTTTCAAAAAATTCAGCCTGAGGCAGACATCCAGTGTGGAAAATTTCAGTTCAAGTATAAGAAAGTTATAAGCAACTGAAAACAGGGTCTTATAATGAGAAGTGTCAGAAAACATCAATGCTGGAAAGTGCTACCAGCTTGGCCCATAATACATGCTTTGTTAAAGATATCACCCAGGCCAACGATTGCTATATTAAGTTATAGGCTAATGCTTTTTGCAACTGCTGAGTTATAAAATCTTTAATGTTCTTTTTGGTTACAATGGTAAACCTGGCAGCAACTGGGAAAGACCCACAAAACTGGAGAAAAAGTAGAAAACCTGAGGTTTTCTACTGTGGTTAAGTTACAAGACTGGGAACTGTGAAATCTGAATAATATTCTTGGCAATGCCACAGGCTTCCTGCGTGACCTAGGTCTAGCTGCAAGTTAACCTCTCGGTGCCTCAGTTTCCTCACTGCATTTTTGGGATAGTGCTTATTTCATTTCCTTGGCAACACTGGCGGACTGAACTGGCTTTCTGCACTTTAATGACGTGATACACTAATCCTCTGTAATTTTTCAACAGAAGGGAAAAATCAAATGTCTCGGGTTTGAATCTATCACTTGCATAATGAGAAGAAAGCAAGGAGGAATTTACGGGAACAATCCGGAAGCTGTAGTTTTGCTGGGCTCTGTCCCCAGAAGCACAGAATCACTGTGTGTCAGCCCTGAAATGTCATATAAACAGTGCTTCGCAACTCCCGTTAAATGGTTTCCTGACTTTGTTAGAGGAAGTGAGCTGTCTACTTAAAGCTCTTGTCTGGGTCACGGTGACTAAACCTTACTGCCGCATGCCTTTTGAAAGGTTTGGATTTGTTTTGAATCGGAAACATTCCCACAGGCCTCAACAAATAACAAGGGCGTAGAACATAATATACATCCTTTGATCTGTGAAAGCGCAGAGATGTTTCACTAGTTGATGTAGCCCAGTTCACCTGTACACTAATCCACTAATACTGACAGGAGTTAGGGGACTAATTATATTGCATAATATTGTAAACATCAGTCATAAATGCTTGTAGAAAATACCGGGGGAAAAAAGTATTGGGAATTACAAGATTTTTAATCACATTCGACTATAAATATTCTGGCTTCAAAATCCAGGGATCTCCTGGGTCACACTCTTCTTGTCTTTCACCCATTGCAACTCCCTGGATCTCTCAGTCCAGTTCAGGAATCATTAGCTAATTACTAATGGGAAAACAGAGACCTGTATTAAGGCATCTATTCATTTTAGGTGCCAAATGTGTATATTCTGCAGCCACTCCTGAGACACATAACTATCTGTATAACTGTTCGCCATGCTGTGTGTTGTTGTTTGTATGAACTTAATTGCACATACTCATACGGAATACAATTATTCTAATAGGCTAAGCTAGTCTATGTGTGGTTAAAAAATAATAATGTGCCCTGGGAACAGTTAGCAAAACTGCCAGAATGCAGATAAAAACTGTCTTATTAAAATGCAAAAATCAGCATTTATCTTTCCTGCTATCCCTGTGGGGGCCATTACATGGAATAATGAAAAGATGTCCCTGGAAATGGCATTACTTTTTAATGAGGCTTTTTTTACCATTGAGTTATAATCTCCATTTTATTAATTACAAGCAGAGATGGCTTCCTAAACCCTGTAACTCTTAGTACAAGTGGCTTCTAAAGCTGAGCATTCCCAGTCAGTGTTCAGACTTGTGCAATTCAGCAAGTGTTGGGCTACAGCTAAGGATGTGGGTTGACTCTACAAGCCAAGAATGTGAAGATCCAGCAAGGACATTTGCGCATTACTGTGTTAGGTCCTGGGAAGTTTCGTGACAGACTCCATAGCACTTTATCAGTTTACAATCCTCTGGCTAACAAAAAACAACTAGGAGACCCATCGTGACTATTTGCAGTTTATTATATGTCCTGAAGGACACTACTGTGCTTTCATTTTACTCTGGCACTTGTCTTCAATCAGAGCGTGAAGAGCCAAACACTAACTACTGGCGCTGGGCTCCAGCTTTGACTCACTTACCCTGTCCTATACTCAGAAAATCCCACAGTGAAGGGACTGAACTCTTGTGTTTCAGTAAAAGCCTAGCTTTTCTCTTCATCTAATTACTCATATCCTCCTGAGCTTTTGACCAACAGACCACTCCTGGTTAAAACAATTTGGCAAATGTGATCCATTATCACAGCTACCACTGCTTCTACTTGTATTCGAGGCTTTGCTGTACGTTTGACATGGGAACTGCTTTATTCTCCAACAGGGGGAAACATCTATTTCTGCAAACTGTCACTCAAGGAACTGCTTAAAACTTGACAGCTCTGAGATTATTTTTATGATAAAACACTGAATCACTGGCAACACAAAGGTGAATGGTTCATGCTGTCAATCCAAAGTCTCATAACATATGCTGAAATATGGGGTTCAGGGTGGCAAAGGGGAGTTAACAAAGCGTTATTAAAGTTGGAAAATTAAGTAATCTAAAGCAAGGAAATTCCACGATGAATTGACCCCCACTGGCTCCAAGCCTCCTTTTCCTTTTCTAAATTCAGTTTATTTTTTCTCATCCCTGTGCCCCAGGTCATTTCATCTCTGCATTTTATTCTGGTGGCTTTCTCCCAGGTAATGCCTGAATATGGAAAGAGAGAGGAGAGAAGGAGAGAATCAAGCTGGCCATTCTATGTTTTAGTGCCAAAACTGAAACTGTGGGGACTTTCTCAGGTCTCTAAAGGAACACCCTATGGTGACATTAAACTGAGAAGCCGTAGTAAGTCTTTCTTGATCATCTGTCTGCTTTTCAGAGTCTGGCCATTATGAGAAAGATTTTCACAGCCACCTCTGTTATTTACAAAGGCATTGCATCAAAACCAAGAGACACTAGAGCTTCTCAAAGAAAAGTTTCCCAATGATTTTTAAATGGGCAAACCCATTTATTTTTCCCTAGCCTTTTTCTTGGAAATTGCTGTACTGTTTGAGTAAAATGTTCCATGGAGTAAACTCCAGCCTGAGTCATATAGTATGGAAACTATCATCACTAATGACTGAAGTTTGGCTAGTCTGTAAATAGCAGAGTTCAGGTCTCAGTATTAGTCAATCTTAATTATAGGTGGGGCTATCAAACCATCCTACATGATAAATTGCCATAGCTTCCACTTCACAGTTTGAAAGCCTCTGATCTTTGTGGGAGGCAGGTCAACAGAGAGTCCTTTACAGAGAAGTGCAGCTTGTGGATGTTCCCCAAGGTCACCCAGTAGGTGCTGGTGGATCTGTGATGGCATTCAGGAGGGCTGGCCTCAGATTTTCTTTGTCCTTGATTTTCCTTGTCTTGCTAATGCTTCTTCTCTCTTGGTCACACCGCTCTCCCATACTTTTCTTCACTGTTGTCTCTCTCTTACTTTTCTTCACCTTTTTCTCTTTCCCCGGCTTCCCTTCCCACAGTATTTCAGCCTTTACCCTTACACTTTCCCTGGACATCTGACTCCCTGAGAAGTTAACCCAGTTTGGCATCCTTAGAGGAGAGGTATGGTTTCCATTCCAGGAGGCAACTGTGCTGGGCATGTATTCCCTCCCCACAGTCACCCTTTTCACCTCAAGATTCTTGACATCTGATTGGCCTCAGGAAAAAAAAAGGAGAGAGGCTGAGTTATTTGCCTGGTGGCTGTGGGAGGAAGAGCTAGAAGCATGGTCTAGTGTCTGTATGGCTTGTTTATATGTTACATTCCACGTGGTATAGGAAAGTGACATTAGATATGACTGTAACCTCTGGTTAGTGATGTTTGGCAGTTATATGATTTGATTGCACCATATTTGTGTTGACTCAGGCAAGTCTTAATTATGACCGTTTTGATCCTTCCACAAGTTTTCCCAGGAAGTTCACCATGTCCACATCAATCAGATCTGAATTATTTAAGCCCTTCCACAAATGTGTTTTTCTGGTTAGATTGAATGCGTCTAGGTTGAATGTGAGGTTTTCCAAAGTGACTTCATTTCCTAGTAGGAAACGAGTATGGGGGTTTGTCGTGTGTCCCAAAGCTCAGCTAAGGAAGTGCCCAAGCAGGGCACCAGCTCTTGGTGGGCAGACCTGGCTGGCCAATCCAGGGCTTGCAGCAAGGGCAGGGGCTGCACAGCGTGAGGGGTGCAGTGAGGTGAACACCTATAGCCCAGAGGAGCTCTGTCCCTGGAAAGGGAAAGGTCTCTGTCGCTTCCTCCTCTGCAGTGATGTCTTATTTTCTGAGCAATTTGGGGAGTATCTTTGTGCTGACTGCTGGGGGCCTGGGCAGCAGAACTGCTGGCACAGGTGGTCCTCCAGGGCCTTGTAAACCTAAAGAAAATTAAAAATGTAAACAGTGAAGTTACTCAGGCACGGTGGTAACTTGCGTGTACTGAGCTGGTGCTAATAACCCAAGATGCAGGCATAGTCATGTGTTTTGTCACCGCACTTCCCAGGCAGCGGAAAAGCAGGACAGAGTCATCCAAACTGACTTTTTTGTGCAGGCCAAGGACCATATGCAAGCAGCTAAAGATCTTCCATAGCCATCTGTCCCTAGAAGCAATGAGGCTGCCTTTGCCAGGGTGCCATGCCAGCGTTAATCCTCCCTCCCAAAGCTAGTTGGCCGGCTTTGGGTGTCTGTCTATCTTTGGCAAAAGCGATTTACAACTCCCAGATAGCTGGGAGCTTACTGCATTGTGAGACTGTTTTTCTTTTTACTTCCTTCCAGAGGAATTGGCAGGAGCACCTGCAAACCCCCCTGGGCCCGACGGCAAGGGCTGAAAGTCTCAGTCTCAGTGGGTTTGACTCGTCAGCTGGAGCTAATGGGAAAAAAGTACACTTAGTTTGGCAGGCCAGGTAGAGATGCTTGACCTCCAAGTCTTTGTCTCTTTGTTAGTTTTGCCTTAGAGAGGCTGTGGCAGCAAAGCAGGGTGGAGATTCCCTCTTGCTCTACCCAAACATGGCCCAGTGGGATGGAGATCTGAACTTCCCAGACCTTTAATCAAACGTACAGATGTAGGCAGGTTACCAAGACGAAACTTTCAAAAGTCAGAAGCCAAGCTTAAAAACATCACAGAACTTGCTAAAACCCACAAGCTCTTTCTCAGGTGTTTCCTCTGGGCACTGACTTTTTATCCCATTTTCAAATGGAAACCGAGAGAAACATACTTATTCTAAAAAAAAATAATAATAAAAAAATGATAACAACTAAAACCTGAAAACATTTCATGTAAGCACTAGATTCCAAAAGATTAAGAAGAAAATCTGAAGTCACAAAAGGCTTTTAACTCTCATAAAAACTCTGGAAATACCTTATTTTAATTTCAAAGCCGTCTGAGGTATAAAGAGAACATTTCTGATAAAGAAACTCTGACTCATTCTAACACATTTTATCTTCATTCATGCATACATTTGACTCAGACTAAAAGACTTGGATTGCAAAGCTTCATGTGTGTGTGTATGTTTTGTTTTGTTTTTTTTTACCTTCACAGCTTTTTTTGGGAAATACCTCAATGAATACAATGGCAGCTACATCCCTCCTGGGTGGAGAGAGTGGGTTGGATTAGTGAAGAACTCTCGCTTCTATAATTACACCATTTCTCGCAATGGTAACAAAGAGAAGCATGGATTTGATTACGCAAAGGTATTTTCCAGACACATAAATGCCTCATCATTAATCCATATAAAAATAACCTTCAGATAATTGATTAACCAGATAATTAATTAATTAACCATCTACAACCAAGAAATTGAGATGTGATTTCTCTCCAGGGCATTTCAGATCAATTTCCACATGGAAAAAAGTTTCCAAGGGCTCTTCAGTGGAGCCTGGTGATTCCTCTCTCCCTCCCTCCCTTCTTCCCTGCTAGAAAGTGATGGTTTGGTGGCGGAAGCAAATAGTAAATAAAAGCCTTCCTCAAAACTGTTTGTTCCCCTTGCACTACCAAACTTTAAAGTTAACTGAGTGTTGACAGTTGCTACATACATAAGAAACCTTAGCTGATGTTGCTTTCCATTATATGCTGCACACCAAAAAAAGGGCTGTGTGTCTGTGGTGTCAGACTCAGGATACTGCTATGAGAATAGATAAGCACGAGAACACAGCCGTTGGAAAACTTCAGAGCTTGTTTGTGCTCTTGACAAAATTGAGGAAGTATGCCAAGGTGACCTGCCCACTGCAGGGAAGTTTCTCAGAAAGGCTTAGGAGAGCACTCTGCAGACTTTCCAGCCTGCAGAAAGCAATCTGGAATTTCCTCAGACTGTAGCTCAGGGAAGATGATACAGATGTTGCAGCTGTGGTTTCTGACCCATGTAATGAGATTTTGTTGGAAACTTGCAATGCCTGTTTCTGATTTCCCCACTCGTAGAAATTACATGATACTGATTGTATATTTATATAGAGGAAAAAAAAAGAAAATAAAGAATAATGGTTAGTTATACATTCCTTACACACCCTGCACATGTAGCTAGAATAAATAGGGAAATGGGAGGGGAGGGGATGCTTTGGGAAAGCAGTCATACAGACATTTCAACTAGAAATTATCACAAACCTGGTGCCTCGTGCTCATTACCCATTGTGGAAACCAAAGGTCACTCATGGCCTCTTCCATACCCTTGCAGGGACGGCAGCATCCAGGGCTACTGTGTGTGCTCTGAGTGTGCTACAGGAGAGGGGAAGGGGCAAGGGGGACAGGGAACGGGAGAGCAAGGAGGTCACAGCTGGTTGGCTTGTCCTAGCACTGACATGCGACACAGACCTTGTCCCTCAGGCTCTGCTTTTGCAGCTGTTCGGGGCCTCGAATCCACAACATATGATTAGTCATGCCTGGAAGTGCTTGAAATTACAAGCATTGTCTCAGCACTTTCTCAATGAAGCTCATACTAGACCTCCAGGCCAACAGTGAATACTCCAAGGTGGCAGGTGGTTTAATTTAAGTTTTTGTCTTTTTTTCCTAGTTCCATTTCCTCCCTTCCCCTTGTAGGCTTCCATTTGCCACCTTGGCTGTGGGTTAAGCCAGTTTATTAGCAAGTCACAACCTTAATCTCAGCAGCTGCACTGCTTAAAGTTGCACAATTAAATGAACAGAGCCTGCAGGAATTCAACTGCTCCCTGCATTCACATTTGTAATTTCTTTCACAAAGATTTTTGCATTCTGTTGCCTGTTGTAGCTTTTTTCTACTTTGTACACATGCAAAAGTATACTCTGAACAAAAAGCACGCAAGAAAAACAGCGTAAAAGTCAGCTTCTTGCTGTTAGGAGAGATTACTTTGTGAAAGTGTTTTATCAGTGAAATTCAAGGAATATATCTTTGTCAGTATAGTCTTTAATTTTAAATGTTACTTGGTGTTATACTACAAAATCTGGTATTCATAGTTATTTAATGCCTTCTGTTGTATTTGATTTGCAATATACTGTCGCATTTTATGTGGCATCATCTGCTTAAGAAAGTAATTACTCTCAGTCTCCCCTATGCTCCCTCAAATCATACATCTCTTTGATGGTATGCTTTTACTTCCTCATCTGAGCTTTAATGAGGACTTGAAAATAACATAATAACATGATACTATGTGATCTAATTAATCATGCACTTTGTAACTTTTGCTTTGTGTTAATCGTATGTTCCAGGACTACTTCACAGACCTAATCACTAATGAGAGCATTAATTACTTCAGAATGTCTAAGAGGATATATCCCCATAGGCCCATTATGATGGTCATCAGCCACGCTGCACCCCACGGCCCTGAGGATTCGGCACCGCAGTTCTCAGAGCTCTACCCCAACGCTTCACAGCATATGTAAGTTAAATTCACACCCTGACAGGCCCGCTCCTTTTATGTGCTTCTTGCAAGGTATTTGTTTATGGAGACATAGCAGGAATAGAGAGTTCAAATATGAGAAACTCTTAGTTACTGGTGAATGTTTGCTTGTTTCTTTTGCCATGCTTGCTCCTTTAGGGCAGGAGAGTGACAGCTCTGACCATTATTAGAGCAGAGCGAAGCTCTTTTCCTCCTGGCAAGTTGTGGGAGATTAAAAGGTCAGTATTTGGCTTTGTAAGGGCAGCCTCTTACAATACCCTGAAAATATGTAGACACAGGTCAGGATCTGTTGGAAAGATATTATTTCCTTCGTCTTCCTCAAAGATATGTGCTTCCTGGGCTCTGACTCACTGAATGCATTGAGAGTAAAAACAGCCTTTTGTAGCTTTCAAATGTACAAGATTTGTTCATAGACTAGATGCTGGCAGATTCCAGGAAGTAGCCTATTAGACTGCATTTTTAAATAGCATGCTTAATTTTTTCTGGTGATTACATCATAATAAAAAGAAAAGAACTCTTCATTTTGCTTCTAGAACGTAAACCAGCTCCAGGTAAAATTATAAATATTGTCCCAGATTGCACATCTTGCTCTATATCTTGAATATTCTGGGCCCTTTTCGTGATAGTGAAGTGTTATGGAAACTTTCCATTGCCCTTCTGTCTACCATAGGCATGTAGACCTCTCTTCTCATATGTGCTTTAAAATGTTTTTGCACCTCTTTCAACATAGAAAAAAAAATAAATTTAGCTAGAATGTACATTGATTTAGACTCTGAAAATGGTGAAGAATCAGCTTCATCACATGGTGGAAAAGCTCCATGGTCTACAGATTGCATTTTGGACACTCTGCTGTAGCTCACAGGCAGGAATGTTTTTGGCAGTTAGGTCTGAAAGGAGTAGCATTTACTGCATAAGCTGCATCCGTCACTAGCTGGGGCCTGAAACAGATTTGTTGTTCATGACATATGGTTAAATATTTGTTACTTAGCATTTTTTTATGTTCTCATTGGCTGCTACTTTCTAGATATGCCACTTTCACTGACTTTACATTCTTAACTATATTTTCCTTATCCTATTTTCTCAGTTATCCCACATTCCTGAGACTAGACCTTGCAAGTAATGCAAAGCGGTCAGCAATCCTTTTTAGTTATTTAGACATTCAGGGTCATTTCTACCTGTATACAGAAGTGATGAGATTGAGATTTTAATTTGCAAATACTCACTTGAAACTGTTCTCAGGTAATCATCCTGAAGAATTATTATTGCCTTTTTACGTCCTAGCGGCAAAATAAGACAGACACGAACACATAAAATCTGTCATATGGGGTTGTATGAAAGTACTAACTCAGTATCCTGAATAATGTGCTTCAGCAGAAAGCAGCAGGAAATGTTTAGGGAGTTAAAAAAAACCTTAAAAACAACAAAACCCCCACAAAATTAAAAAAAAGTGTTAAAATTAAAAAACCAAGAGAGACTCTTTTTCCTTGTTTTTCCAGCTTCTGAAAATCACTAGTTTAGGTGAAGCATCCAGGCCACTGTGCTCCATTCTCTTTGCATCTGTCTTATCTCTTTCTGAACTTTGGTGGCAGCCCCACCATCCTGTGGTGACAAGTTCCACAGTGTCACCCCATGCGTCGGGGACAAAGGATTGCCTTTGCTTTCCTTCTAAACTTGGAGTTTGCTCGCTCCGCTGCTGTGCCCTACTTCCTATCTTGTGAGGAACAATCAATGGTCACTACATCAAATTTAATGGACCTCTCTCGTGTCTTCTTTCAATCACCCCTTTTCATTGCAAGAGTTATATCTATTTGTTCTCGCACTTTTCAACAGATTGCTTCCCGTTTAGTGGCACAGATTGCCTGGCCTCAGGCAAGCCATCCTGTCTGCTGGGGGGCTATCCATCATACAGGAAGGCAGGATTCAAACTGTTTCCGCTTAGCTGTAGGGACCATGTCTGGAAGAAAAGCACTGAATCATTGTATATCACTCTACCTCTCCTCAGGCCAAAGCAACTCATTTTAGCCTCCATGCTCAGTGTCCTCTGATAAAAGAAGGCTTGTAGGAACTTGCATTGTTTTATCATTCTCCTGACATTTTCTACCGTTTGATGTTTTCAGCCTACTTGTTTTCTGGCTCATGCTTCTAGAGTTAATGGATTAGTTAGTCTCAGAAATGTTAACCGTCTCTCCACCGTATACAGGATGCATGTTAGCTGCGAAGATCAAGCAAATTCATCTGTTCACAGGCTTAGTTTCATTTGAGAACTTGTGTAAATTAATTTTTATTTGTGTGGATTCACAGGATCTACCTTGCTCTGCTAGACCGCTTGTGAGATAGCCCAGAATATGAGACTCAGTTGTGCTTCTTCTTGTCTTCTTGTGTTGCTGATTTTTTGGCAACCTTCCTGCTAAGAGGTTCTTTTTCTGGTGACCTCAAGAAATCCTTGCTGGGTTGTTATGTATTTCTTATTGCACTGACTGACTGCATGTGTTAGAGTTCAGTCTGCAGACTAAGATATGAGAGAAAATGAAGATAAACTGCCAATTTGGGTGGCTGAAGCCTCCGAATAACTGACTTCTCTAGCAAAAATATTAGTAACATCCTCTAAAATATATAAGAAGTTCAGTTCACACAGAAATACTCAGTCTTCGCTGTGAAAACAGCACAAGAACAATAAAATGCCTCCTGCCAAGGTTTGTGTAATTTGAACGTTTAACCCTTAGGTTTTCTTCCTTGGTGGTCAAGCACCATTTGAATCTCTTTCTTTCTGACCTTGGGTGAGAGCCATCCGACCTTGGATTTTGTTTTTAAAAATGTAGTTGCTATATCATGTTACTGTAACGCCTACCTCCAACAAAGAAGGGAAATCAGGTCAAAAGCTGCTCGCTGGCTTTACAAACTGAGATGGAAGGTTATACCTACAAACCAAGGATTAAGATAGCCTGTCAACCACATGTGAGAGGAAGTTTTGCTTAAAAGGACAGCAGCCAAAACAGACCCTTAAATTACATGACATATCTTTGCTTTTAAAGTACTTGTCATTTGATTGAAATACTGACTTTATAAATTATTTAAAAAAAACCCCACGAACCAAAAGTTCATGAAAAAGAAGTTTTCCACTTGAATATATGAAGAGGGGAGCAGCTACAGCAGGAAATACTCCAGTTTAGGGAGAGTTCTGCCCTCAAATGTGAGCATCTGTTTGTCTTATTTCCCCACTTAACAGCACGGAAAGGAGAAAATCAAATTAATGCAGCAACAAAGTTAATAAGATTTATGCAAAACTCAGCAAAGCCAAAATGAAAAGGAAGAATTAGATACCATCATTATCTTACATCCTGTCCTCCGCAGCACAAACAGCCTGCTGGAGTGGCATGGAAAGTCTTACAGGGACAAAAGGTAATGATGTGTACCCTGTTTAATCATTAATTTTAAGTAATCTCTGTTAATTCTCATTAGCTCCAGCTTAACACGGAACACAGACTGTATCATACTGGAAGCAGCAGACGCTCTCTATTGTTTTTAAACATCCTCCCACTCTCTCACATCTCCTCTCCTTAAAATATGTCCTATTTCTGACATCTAAAAACATTTCTGAAAGTTTATGCTGGCTGCTACCACCATAATGAGTGATATATTTTCTGAAAATAAATCATACTAATGCACACACTCCAGCTATTCCCAGAAGTTATTTCTGTGGCAGAAAATGAGACTGGAGAAGATGAACTAGATGAATGCAATACGTAGAACTTTGCTGTAATAATGAACATCGTCTGCTGGGAAGCAGGATTGCAAGACCATTGGAAATGCTGGTGTTAAATATGAAGTTCTGACACAGGAGATGGCTCTCTGTGTGTCCCTGGCAGCCATCAGACAGCTGAGCAGGAAAGCTCTGACTCAAAGGATGCTCTAATGAAAGCCCGAATTCTCAGTTATGATCAGGGTCTCTGGCACTTCAACTTCCCTTTACTTTCCAGTGTGAACCAGTCTTAGGGGAACTGTGAAAAAGACCCAAGCTGTTTATAAGCTGTGAAGTAAGCAAGCATGAGAAGCAAAAATCTGCAGGAGGTAAGTTTCTGAAAAATGCAAAAAAAAAAAAAGGAAATCTGCAACACTGCTGGCTGTGCCAAGTTAAAGATCCGAGGGCTGGCAGGAGGACCAAGAGCCAGATTTTATGGCTACCTGGAAGAAATCCTATTGCCAGGCTAAATATCATAGCAGGATCAGCAAGAAGTGGTACCTTGAAAGAGATCAGAAAGCTTCCCAAAGTGATGTCAGAAGAGGTAGGTGATATGAAAGGTGGAGACTTAAATTTCCATTTAGAGATAACCTGAAGAGTGCTGAATGACCAGGTCTGGTGGCGGCAGCGTGTTTGCAGTAGCGAAGCATGAAGAGCAATGCTGCTGCACCTCCTGATCCCTAGAGCAGTCTTGACTGTGAATTTAGGGTATGAGACGGCTGCATTCGAGGTGTCTTCTGGTCACTGAGGCCAGTTACAGTGCTATTTCTTGTAACATGCACACTTACCCATTAGAGTGGGCTCATCTGTTTGCATCAATAATAAATCTTGACGTGTCAGTGTCTTGCCACTGCTGGTTTGAGGCCTTCTTGGACTCCTGACTTAGAGATAAATAATCAAAACCAACACATACGTGATTGCTAGTGTGACTTTAAACAGGACTAGAATAAATAGTGTGATATAGAAATGTGACAAGATTCAACTTACCCAGTTAACTTCTGCAGCAGCAAGAAATAATTTTTCTTGAAATAAAAAGCTGTTAGATTTAGCAGGTCACAACTTCTCTTTTCTTCTTTATTCTGAAATGCAACAGTTGTGTAACACTTCAGGAGTGAAACTTTCATATCTCACATCTCTAGATATATAAATATCCCTAGGTTTAAAAAAATCCCCTTTTCAAAGGCAGCAAAAGTAAAATCATAGTCATAGAATCATTATAGTTGGAGCCAGAACGGTGAAATTCAACTTCACGTTAATACTGACCATGCCACTGGTCATGTTTGTGGTTTTGTGGGTTTTTTTCAGTTTTGCCTAGAAACTAGGCTTTCTCCTTTCTGAGAACAGTGTTTAAACCTGGAAGTCTACTTTCCCTGGAAACAAAAGATTTGCTTCCTTTAGTTATTTACTCTTTTTCTGGAGAAACATGATCGCTTAAGCGGTTTGCTAATCATATTTTGAAGAGTAATATAGGTGTTAATTTTGTAGATAAACTGTTCATTTTTCACAGTGAGTTTTACCATAGGTTTTATTTTAAAATGTTGTTGACTTTTATTTTTATGAAACTAAAGTGTTCATGGGGCGTATGAGTACTGTATTATTTTTACTAACTATAGGATTCCTAATCCAAACAGATTAGCCAAACACTCTTGGGATAAAAACCCTCAAGAACTCTATGGAATTATTAACAATCAAAATTTTTAGGCAATACTTTTGTGAACCTAATTTTCTTTTGCTGGATAAAAACAGGAGGAGATTAGGAGACCATAAATAGAGACAAACACAGATTTTCAGCATGAGCAATTGAACAAATGTTTGTAAATATGCTTGTTTCTTTCCCT
>NW_009727813.1:79386-152160 GCF_000703405.1 Apaloderma vittatum
ACCCATCTGAAACAGAAATGTGTATATCTAGATCAAACTTTTAGAAAACAAATATTAAAGTTGCGCTGAATTCTGGGAGCTCTTAAATCATGTACTCTGCTTTCTTTTCTACACAGATACCACAAGTGTGTAAATAACACTAGCCAAGCTGAATCTCCCATTCTTTTCCTAACCTGTAAAGTATCTTTTCATAATAATGATTTGCAGAAGGGCTTTATTCCACATAAAAAGCAGTTCAGTAACTAGAACACATTTTAATTTCTGAACGGTTTGCTGTTTGAGGACCTCATTTCAACAGGTCCTCAAGAACAGGCATCTGTTGTTTTGGATTGCTGGCGTTTTCTATTTCTTGTCCAGCTGAAAGTTATTGCGGCACCTTAGAAGCCAAATACGATGCATTCTCTATTTTAAACTTCATATTTAAGTATACGCGTATAGTAAATATGTTGTCCAAAAGAGTAATTAAAATGTGTGACATGAAACGCTGATTGTTCATGTAACTAAGGGTTATCAGGGTCTTTTGGATTCAGGCCACAAAGCTGAATGCTAAAGTAATTGTATTCTTATTAACATAACTTTAATTATGTATTCGAACCAATGCTTACAGATAAATAAATGAGATTTCATGGTGAATCTTTCTTTGAAGAGAAAAGTGCATTAGTGCTGGTAGATATTTACTCCTTCCTTAACATATAGAACACTTTGTTATCACTACTGTGGGCTTTTGTGCTGCAGTTTAAGAGATGGTAAATAGAGAGTGGATGCAATTTCCATAATGTAGCATGTAGAAAACAATACACATTGTTGCAGAGACTTTAAATGCTAACAGAACTCAGACCAGTCAAGTCATCCCTTTCTTGAGAAGACTGTAATCTAAGGCTACAGAAGGCTGATACCAATTTACTTTTCAGGTTTTTGCAAATGTGAACATAAAATGGGATGACTACTCTGTACATTTATTCACATAGGTGAATGATTCTGAAATCTCAGGGTGAGTTATTTTTCTTATTCTGAGATGTGTTCATGGGAAAGTGCCTGACTGGGTTCCACATTTGTTATTGTTAAGTATTTGGGAATTTTTTTGTTAGTTAAACTGGGGCTATCACTGTGATAATTTATGAATCTGACATCTTCCAGTGTTCTGCCCAGTGCCAGAACAGACCTGTCATGGAGTTCTAGTAAGTCTCTGTGTACCGAGTTCTGCATAGAATGTGTTGAACAAACGTAAGTGAGCAATTGTGTTGTCCACATATGCCCAAGGTACAATAGCCTACAAGAATGACAAATTCTATACCTTTTTAGTAAAGTAATCATTTCTTCTCTCAATCCATACCCTCTCTACATATTTCATAGTCATATAGGATGTTGCTGTTCATTTTAGAATCGACCTACATGAAGGGGAGCACTTCTTCATGTTATCTAATTTTGTAATGTGTAAAATGAACTGTCATTCAGTTTCCAGGCACACATTCAGAGGTTTAAATGCTTTACTATTTGCTGATCACCTAGCAAGAACGACCTTGAAATCAGAAACTGATCCTTACTGCACTCAGAGGCAGCCCAGCAAAGACTAATGGGCAGGTGAGCAGTAGCTCCTTGCCAGACTTAGAGGCCATGGACTACCTGAAAATAGTGACTTACCTGGCACTGTCTGCTGATCGTGGATCAGCAAATGTGTTCAAGGCAAGACAGCCTCTGTGACTGAGAAGAGGCAATAGAAGACATAGTACATTTCTTCAATCTTATATTCTCAGCGATAAGAGGAATCAAGGAAATGTAGATGCTGGTGTTACTTTGCAGCAGTACTTGTCAATCCAGAGCACAGCCATTCGCAGAAACAGAAGAATAGAAACAGTGACAGACTGTGCCACAATGACTTTCAGGGGCTTATAACAGCTGAACATTTAGTTGATATGTCCTCCTGCTTTAAGACAAAAATGTAGTGATAAGCAGTTACCACTGACAGGGAAGAGGTCTGCCTACTTGGAAAGGATTTCAGAAATCAGCAAGGTTGTCTCCAGAGTTCACCTCTGTTTCATTTTTGTGGGGATTTTTTACCCTCCCAAAAAAGGTAGACACATCTGAGGGCAACGCTAGGTCTTGTGCCAGGCAAGCTGTGTCATTCTGGTAGATTTCTGCAAGGTAGGAGGGGTGTGCAAGGAACATAAACAAGTTGTGAGGAGCTTTGAGTCCTTTTTGTCTCTTGCCTAGTGCTGTTGCCCCTCACTTTTGCCCCTCCATTTCACATTTCTCCATCAGCCGCTGACACTGGATATTTCACAGAAGGTCCTGTTTCGTGAATTATCTGTGAGGAAAATTCTTCTCTCTGCCTACTGCGTTTCTCACCCAGAAAATTCAAAACGCATTTGGAAAGTGTCTGTCAGATGTTTTTAACCACCCTGCTGAAACCTTGAGTGCCGCTTTTAAAGGCTATCCATTATGCGGAGGAGGCTTCTGACAATGGCCTGGGAACATAAGACCTGAGCCTGCTTCAGCAGCTGGCTCTCCTTCCTGGCACAGCAGCAGGCTGTCATGGAGCTGCCGGCTGAGCAGGGCTCACTGCCACCTCATCCCTCCGTGACAGGGGCACTCAGGAGTATGCTGGGGGAGGTGGAGGTGGGGGGGGGAGGAAAGCGAGCAAGTAAGGTTTTGCTGGAAAATGCTGATTAATCAAAACTGAGCTCTTTCATGGGAAAACATCTTTTTTGACAAGCTTCCAAAGAAACTGAGGGAAAGTTTGCATTGGAAGTATCCCTCTTTTCTGTTAATATGCCTAATGCTTGACAGGTGAGTGAAACTCCTGAGACTCGATTCTTCAAGGTTTAAGGCTCTGTTGGTCCATCTGCTAGGACTGCTGGCTAGCCAGCAACTTAGATGGCTGTGCTCCTGGGCTCAATTTCATTAATTTTGTAGTAGCATAAACATTGCTATAAAAAATCAGAGTCTAGCCATGGGAAATGTCAAAATATTTGGCTTTTCAACCTGAAATAGAAGAATTTCCAGGAAAAAAAAAAAAAAAGAGATGAATTCTAGTTTATTTGTCTTTGCTTTTGTAGGGAGCTAACCTTTCCATACTTTTTAATCTCAGTCAAAGGGTCTCAAATTCTGTGATACCATTACCTCGTTTCTGTTCTCTCTTGATGTAGGTTAAACAGAATTAACTGTATGTACTAAAGATGCACATACTTCTTGAATTCTACCTGTATTCTCAAAAATGGTCTCCAATTAAAATGAGGGCTCCGCTAGTTTATTGCAGTTGACTATCAGTCTGTTATGCTGTCCATTCAGCCAATTTTCATCTTCAGAAAATATACTGATAGTCTATATGTATGATAGATGATAAACATTTATTTCGATAATGCGCGTATAAAAATTATCAGATCTAAACAGTAAATAAATATATAATTGTATTTTTGTTACAAACTGAAAAAAAATGATAGTAATTAAATTCATTCAATCACATGAGAGCATTTTTAAATTTTCTATTTATGTTTATTTTTCAAAGGCAATGCTGCAATATGTGTATCGTGTACTACAGTGTATTAGAAATGGGGAAAAAAATAAAACCCAAAGAACTTCATCAAAATGACAAAGTCTAGATTCTACAAGTGTTACAGAAGGAAACTGCTCGTACATAGGTGAAACCATTACAGGGCATAGATTTTGTTTGGTTCCTCTTCATTTGGCATATGTTGTGCAGAACCTTTTCTCCAGAGGCAATTTATCTCTGAATGTATTCCTGTTTCTTATACGATATCCTTCAAAAACTCACTGTCTGTGGGTAGAATGCATCTCTTAAATCTTTCCTTTGATGCTTGGGCTAACTCCTAAAACATCATTCTTTTCTTTGATAGGACCCTGTGCCATATTTCTTCTTAGTCCTGGTATCAGTAGCAATATTAGTTTAATATTAGGATCATAGAATGACCTAGGCTGGAAGAAACCTTAGAGATCATTTAATCCAACCTCCCTGTCATGGGCAGGGACGCCTCTCAACCAGATCAGGCAACACATGGGGACCGAACGGGGATTGAATCTGCCACCTTGGTGTTATCGGCACCATGCTCTAACCAACTGAGCTATATGGGCAAGTAACTAAAATTTCTCAAAAGGAATAGTAGAATCATAGAATCAGAGAATGTCTTAGGTTGGAAGGGACCTTAGAGATCATTTAATCCAACCTCCCTGTCATGGGCAGGGACGCCTCTCAACCAGATCAGGCAATACATGGGGACCGAACGGTATCAAACCTGGGACCTCGGTGTTATCAGCACCACGCTCTAACTGACTGAGCTAATCGGCCCCCTAATATCGTTGTCATAGTTCATGTTATGCAGGTACTGCACTGTGCTTTGCATTCGTGTTGAAAAAAATAACACCTCAACAGTATTTAGTGCATAAATAAATGTTATTTTGATAGAGGTGGAACTTGTATGTCTACCTTATTACTGAGCATCACTGGGACATAGCTTAGGTGAGGGCCAAGGGCAATTGGTGGAGGTTGCACGTGGGTCTGGAGTCAAAGGCATTGGCTGCAGAATTTTCTCAGCTCTCTCCTTCAACACTACCTCCTACCAGAGCTGACCCTGTGCCCAGGCAGGCAGCCAGGCCCAGGGGATTGCACTCAGGGTCCTGGCAAAGCCTGCACTCAACTTTGCTGATGAGGAGAGGTAAACAATTAGTGCTTTCGCTCCTTGGGACATCACACTGGTATTGCTCTTAATATTGACTACTAAGTTTTTTATCCCACAGAAAAATATCTTTCTTGTGAGTTTCATTTAACTTGTGCTAATACAAAGGTAATTTCCCCATTGGAAGCATCGGGGCAATTCACCTTAATACTAAGGAGAAGTTGTCATCTTGGATCTCTGTTTCCTTCATTTTTCTGCTTGTCTTTATAGGATGCATCATTTAGATAAGCATTTTCGGTATTTGCAGATTTATTTGAGAAATACATTTTGGTGTGTCTAGAAGTTGTCTTTGAACCTGAAAGAAGGCTCAGAAAGCAAGTGGTTAAAAAGTTTTGAGGAAGTAATGTATGAACCAGGGAAGCTTGAAAGCCACTGAAGTGCTGTTTCTTGGTACTCAAAATTAGAAGTATCAGATATGACAGGGAATTTGTATTTTAGCTGTTTATTGGCTATTTCTATGTCAGAGGAGTTCCCACCTTCCTCTGATTTCTGTCATACTGAACAACTTCTTAGATCCTTTCTTTTCCTTCCAGCACTCCCAGCTATAACTATGCACCAAACATGGATAAGCACTGGATCATGCAGTACACAGGGCCCATGCTGCCCATCCACATGGAGTTTACAAACGTCTTGCAGCGCAAAAGACTTCAGACCCTGATGTCGGTTGATGACTCTATTGAAAGAGTGAGTACAGGAAACTACACTAAATACAATCTTACTAGTCGGTAACAAAGTTAAATTAATTCCTTCTTTGCCTTAACCAACCACAGCTTGGGGAAAGCCCTTGGGCAACGAAGAATTTCTCCACACATCCCCAGTAAAATGAATTCTGGTTCTCTGCAACACAGTGCTAAATCCCTTGCTTGCTTCTTCTAACTGCTGAGTGAATAAACTGATGATTTTTTTAAAGGCAAAAGTCACTGGGCCTAATATAAAGCCTGATATTGGCAGAAGATACATCACCTGCCTGTACACATGGGTAGACACAGGTGTGCACATGACAACTTCTATTCATTTCACACACTCCCTTCACAGTTTGTCCTTCAGCTGAAATATGGGAATTGGCAAATCACAGCAACTCAGGTGTCAGTCTGCTAGAGTTTGCAGAAGTTAGGCAATGCAGTGTATAGCTAATTATAGGTAACATGATACATGAACTATTAGGTGTACTTTGCATGACTTCTTGTTCCAAAATCAGGCACCATGACCAAAGATGATCCCCCAGAGAGATTTCTTTAAACTTTAATAAAAATTTACAGCCTTTTCCCAAGCCCACAACTGTAAGGAATGAGAAAATTGTAGACTAACGCAATAAATCACATTTGAGTACCATTTGCACTAAAGCTGTAGCAAGCTTTTTGTTTGAGTACACAATGACTTTTAGACATATTAATGCAGTTACACTGGTATTACTGTTCTTTGCTTTTCTAATTTTCTGCACTTGTTTAATTTTTCCCTCTGTCAAATATTCAATTGAACTTGTAAGTAAGTTGAGTTTTTTAGCAGCACAGTAAAGATGAGATTTTAAAAATGTCCATTCCCAGAATACCTGTTTAAACAAGCTCATCAGTGTCATGTTTGGTTCTGTGAATTTAGAGGAATAAAATTGTTATACATGATTATGCTCAAAACATGTTATGCTACATTTAATTGAGAGCTCTTCTTATGCTGTGTTGCAGTTATACCAAATGCTTACAGAGATGGGAGAACTGGAGAATACCTACATTATTTACACTGCTGACCATGGTTACCATATTGGGCAGTTTGGACTGGTCAAGGGGAAGTCAATGCCGTACGACTTTGATATACGAGTTCCTTTCTTTATTCGTGGTCCAAGTGTAGAGCCAGGATCAGTGTACGTCCTCTTATGTCTCTAGCACAGCTGTTGAACCTAATGTAAAATGTTTCTATGAGCATGTAATTATCACTCTGTCTAGCTTCATTTCATAAAGGATGCCCTATTACTGCAAAACAATGAATCTTATAAAGAGACATATCCTTCACTTTGCATATTCCTAGTAAGTTATAATGTGGATGAGAAAATTGTGTTATGCATAGTCCTGTAGGGTTAGGCTTTAGGTTTTGCTTTTTAAAAGTAGGTGCTCATCTTTAATGCTCACCTTCTGGTTTAGCAGAATGGATGTATCGTGCCTTCACTGTCAATGAGATTCAATAGTGTGGCTACTGCACCTCCTTGTTTTATCGTGCTTAGCTTTTTCTTTGTGGTGACAGTCTGCAATACTGGCCTGTCTTTCTGAGTTGTAGACTTCAAAGGGGATTTTCTAAACTTAGCACTTCTGCAGAGCTTTACATCTTCAAAGCCCTGATAAACATTAATTACTATTCTATTTCCAAAAGAATGTGAAGGCTTACATGTAGAACACATGACAACTATGACCTTTTCTGTTGATTTGCAGAGTGCCTCAGATAGTTCTGAATATTGATCTCGCTCCAACAATTCTGGATATAGCAGGACTTGACACCCCTCCCGATATGGATGGCAAATCTGTTCTCAAGCTTCTGGACTTGGAGAGGCCAGGAAACAGGTGAGTCCTAGCGTTTTTTTTTAGCCCGTTCGGAATCAAACACCTAAGTAAATCAACGACCGAGTGCAAAAAGAGATTCTGTGAAAATGAGCTGTGACATGCCAATGACCACAGCTTTCACATTTGAAGAGTCTCTTAAACAGCACGTCCATAAAATTGCAGGTATATATAAGTGGAGAGGTGTATTTTCAAAGACAAATTGTTAACACTAGCGTTGCTGTAAATAGGTGCCAGCAGTAAATATTATTATTTTGCTTTCAGGTTTCGAACAAACAAGAAGACCAAAATTTGGCGTGACACATTTCTGGTGGAAAGAGGGTAATTATTAGGGGTGAGAGAGTTTTGGGAGAGCCTGCCTGCTGGGAATACTCTCTTGTGCATGCTTTCCTTTCTGCTCTCTCCTCTTCCTTTTTATGGTCAGTGAAGTAGTAAATTTTGCAAGAAAACTTACAGGCCTGACTTGTTTCCTAGTTTCCCACCACTGGTTTTTCAAGCTGCTCTACTCCCAAATCCCTATCTCTAAAGCAATTTAAAAGCATGCTTTTCTGGTGACTCTGCTGGCCTGTACCTCCTCTTTAGGATTGTACTTGTGCCAACTTATGTCATCATCTAACTAATTTTCTTACAAAATCTCTGTTTCAAATCCAGCTGATTTTGCATTTTCCATCACATATCAGAACCATTCTTTATTTTTGTTCTAGCTAAGGGAAGACTTATGTGTAAATGGGATTTATGACTGTAACTGCTCCTCTTTTCACTGATACAGCTTTATACTCTCACACCTTGCCAATTACTGCTGTGAAGATTTTCTCTGGGTAAAAATTTTCCAGCAATTTTCTTGTGGCAGCTTATGGCTTTACAGATGATGGAAATCTTGTGTGATGTGGTACAAAACAGTGCATATAAGACACAGAGTAATATATAAGATATAGCCAAGCTAGTGTTGAATGTGTATGGAAGCCCTGCGGTGTCTTCAGCTGGGTTTTTCAGCCAGGCAAGTAGTATTTCAGCGTGTTTTGCTTTGTGAAAGAACATACATTTATGTGTGAATGGCTTTGAACTGTATCAGTTAGACATATTTCAGCAGCCACTAGTTCTCTTTGGGTAATTTCCAGCAAATCACCTGCGCTTTTTTTTTGCTACATGACCTACACTGAAGGTCAGCAACAGAAATGTTGGAATATTTTTTTCCCTAAGACATTAAATCTTCAAGTAGTTTTTCTTTTCTAACTGAATTCATCATCTCTGGATTTCAGAAGAACATGTCTAAAACATTCAATTTCATTTTTTTAAAAGCAAATTTCTACGCAAGAAGGAGGAACCCAACAAAAACACTCAACAATCCAATCAACTACCAAAATATGAGAGAGTAAAAGAATTATGCCAACAAGCAAGATACCAGACAGCCTGCGAACAACCAGGACAGGTAAGCCACAAGCAACTACAGTCTTCTAGGTGCCACAAAGAAGTGCATATTTCTCATTACAGGTTAAAAGAGTTTGAAGAACATGGCATTTAGAAGATAGCTAAAAGACCATTGTTCCTAATATCCTCAGAGCAAAGATAACCAGATGGAAACCGCTCTAAGCAACAATGCAATTTAAGGCATTGGAGGACTGGTCCTTAATTTCCTGTCTCGATACAGGGCTTATGGAGAAACTCCTGTGCTCAAATGATGTGACATGAGATAACAACTTTTTCTTTGATTAGTGTATTGCTAAATATGGAAGATAATTCACTGATGATTATGAATACAGGAGATAACCTTTTTGAGCAGTGAAAACTTGCACTCGTTGGACTAATTCAGAAGTACTGAAACAAATTAATTAATCCTACAGTTATACACAATTTCATTTGCCGAGATGAACGGGACAACACACTTGGTAATCGTCATGTTTTATTATTTACTGAAACACCTGTAAGGATTCAGACAGTGATGCCCATACCCAAGCATTATCTTTTCTTCTCATAACCTTAATGATTTCAGTATAAAACCTGACTCAGATATAACGGTCTAATTGCCTGCTCATAAAACCGGAAGGTACTGCCCCCCTGACTAGTATGCTTACACCTGCAGCTATGTGGTTTGCGTATAGGAAAGTTGCTAAATTAAGAAAAAGTAAGTCTGACTTTTCAGTTCTCTTCAATCCACTCTGAATTAATGCTGTACCTGCAGTAACATATGAAGATGAATTTACAGGGGAGATGTTTAAAAGAGCTGTATATCTTCCCACTGACACCACAACCAAGCACACGCTGGGGGCCCCAGGCAGCAGCTCACATGCTCCCCGCCATCCTCCCCCTCCTTCGCCATCCCCACACACGTCCCCGGAGGAGTGTGAGGAGATTTCTCCCAGGCAGGAGCTTGCACCTTTCCCTCAGATGCTTGCTCAGACCACCGCAGCCAGCCGTAGGCCTGGCACTGAAATACCTGTAAGCTGTTTTGAACAGGGACATAAAGCCTGTACTGTGCCTCCATCTGCAGCCACCCATGGTGCTTCGCCCAGGGCAGGTAGAGCTCTGTACAGCAAACCGGAGAGCGCTGGGGAGAGCTCGCTCACTTAGAGAAATGCTCCATCTCTACCTTTCCTCTTCTCGTTCATTAGAGTGTAGTGTTACAGTAAATCTTGGCTGATCTCAGATTGGGTGGGAATGTGTTTTGGCTGACACATCCTCGGTCAGGTCCTCTGCCACAGCTCTCACCTCACACATGCTCCTCAAGCGCGGCCGCTTTTGAAGGGATATACACAATATTGCAGTCTCACCCAAGGGCAAAGTTTTCAGAAGTTCAAACACTGCCACTGTAAACAGAGATTAAGTTTGAAAAACTGAACATTTTTATAAAAACTAAAGCAGATCAATGGAGTCATTTAGACTGTTAGACGCTAAAATGTTTAGTTTTAAAATACCAAAATGTTTTCTTTGCAGTTATTTCTTATATTTATTACCTCTTATGCCAAAATCCAGGTTTGAAATAACTTTACATTTCCACATGTGAACAGAAAAGGTTAAGTGTCCTGACCAGATATCGCATCTGAAGCAGTGGGAAACACTGCTTGCAGCCCAGTTCTCAGCCCACTGCGGTAGCCTTGTCTTTCCATCCCATATTGGTGAATCCCATTGGATCAAAGGGTGGAGGGAGAAGGCCTTGAGCCAGCAGGGAGCTTACCAGAGCAATGATGTTTGATAGCGGCTCTCCTGCCTACAAAATCCCTCTGAGATCCTTCAAATGCTGAAGATAATGTCTCCACGGAGCCTAGCAGTCAGTTCTCGTGGCTGAATGACGGATAAGCCTGAACCGACCTTTTGGAGACAAATTTTCAGACCTAGGCATTGGTATTTATAAATTATCTTCTGAAACAAAGAGACTGAAGCTGTCCCTGATACTTCTCCAACATCTTGAAGGCTTCCTGCAGGGATGCCAAATGTGCCTACGGAGACCTCCCGTCAGACAGAACATCGTGAGGGGTGGAAACACATACTCTGGGCTTATTCAGCCACTTTCTCCTGCCTCCTTTCCTCCCACACCAGGACCTGAGAAGCCAGGGCAGTTTCTCTCAGGTACCGATTACATGCGGTGCTCACAGGGATATCAACACAGAACGGGAAGGGTGTGAATTTACAGAGTGACACAGGAACAACATGAGCTTCGGTGAGGCACTGCGGTGTGAAATAAGTGTCCGCAGGATTTTTTCCATGTAGAAAAGTCCTTAGAGAAAATTTTAAAGTTAATAGACCAAATAATTTTACTTTAGCCCAGATAGTTTCCAATGCCCAATATGAGGTATCATAGTTTACTATGAGGTTCCTGCAGCAGAATTCCTCTAGTTATTTTGCAGCTCTTGGAAAATAAAAAGGGGAAATACTGTTATGTAGGTCTTACTCTTGTTTCATCTTCTGAGATTAGAATCTTTAATTTCGGTTATGTAGGTGCATATATAGAAAAAATCATAATTTTAGTTATGATGATTTATAATTCTTCCTGCATTTACTCTAATCAGCTGCAGTTAACACCACTTAAATTAAAATCACCTTCAAAGAATGAGTGATTGCTGACAGGTTTTTAAATAATGAAATCATTGGTCTGTGGGAACTTGCTGCTAAATATCTGCAACTAAGAATAAGCATTTAGGGAATTAATACACCAGTGTACTGTCTAGAACATTTAGAGCTTGTTCTTATAATTTACTTTTTAGTCAATACCTAGTTCATTTGAAATGGAGAACACAAATGGAAGTTGAAAAAAAAGAAAATTGGATTTTCCTGTATGAGGTGTGATCCTGAGATATGCTGGTTCCAAAAATCTCCGAGGATCTGGTACTCAGGAAAATAATTGTTTCAGTTTATTTTCTATTTAATAAGTAACTTTTCAATTAAAAAATTAGGGAAAAAATAAAAAAGAACCTAGCATAGTAGACACATTTTTTAATTAAAAGTTTCAAAATTTTCATTTTTTCTGTGTATGCCCAACGTTTACCTAAAAGTAGGTAAACATAAAAAATGTAAGAAAGGGAAAATACTAAACATCTATAAAATTGCTATGATTATTCCATAATTTTTTTAATTCTAAATGACTGCTTGCCAGGAAGAGATAGGAAATTTAGATTATAGGTTACATTTAGCTGCAAATCAGCAAGGCTGTGGGCTGCAAGAAAAGAAGTTTCATTATGAAAAACTAGTTATAAAATGCATATGCAATATTGAGTTAAACTACTTTTACCATGATTTTTTTTCACTGATAGTTTTTAGTACTATTGGCAGATTGCATCAATTTCATTGTAGATACCCTTCCCCTTGCTGCTTTTTCATAATCTCCTTTATGGAAGGACAGTTTCCAAAAGTTTGCTCACCTCCTTGAGCACCTGTCAGAAATGAGACGTGCACGACAGTGTGCATATGTTCACATTTGAGTTATGTGCAGCCGGTCATTGACTTGGGTCGACAGTGAGCCCTTGCGGAGGAGAGGACCGTGCCTGCTGGGCTGCATTAACAAGAGCACAGCTACAGGTCATGGGAGGGGAGCACTCGTCTCTCCTTGATGCTTGTGAACTGCAGCTGAACTGTGGCGTCCGGGCTGGGACCCCCAGTAGCAACGGGTCTTTGGTAAGTTGAAGCAAGTCCAGTGGAGGACCCTGGAGATGGTGAGGAAGTACTGAGGAAGGGCAGAGGTTTGTTTAGCTGGGAGAACGCAAGGCAAAGGAGGGAATCTAATTGCTTCCTTCAACTAACTAATGGCCAATTAGAGAGAAAGCAGACGTGGGCACTTCTTGGAGATGCACAGCGGAATGGCTATCAGCAACAGACAAGTTGCAGCAAGGGATAGTCTGACTAGGTGTGTGCAAAAACATGTTACCAGAAGAGTGATTAAGCACTGGAGCCCGAAGAGGCTGTGGAAGATCCATCCAGGGATACTTTCATAACCTAATAATGTCGCTCCTACTTCAAGGAGGAGTTTGGACTAAAGAACCTCCAGATGTTCCTTCAAGCAATTGCACATGCTCTTAATTTTTCGCTTACTTAATACCTGGACTTGAGAATTTTGTGTTTATTTCTTCTTCCTCAACTTCATAACTTGCGAAGGGTTTTTAATTTCGTCTTTCTTGTGACTTATGGGTCACCTGCCCTTATCATATTTGGATACGGACTAGACTTAGCTCCCACCCTGACCCAGCTGTTGACCTGTGCTCATCTGCAACACACCCAGGCCAGATTAACTCCCCTTGCAAAGAGCGCGACAGTGCGGAGGGCTCTCTGCTCAGCTTTGGGGCTTGGGGCAGGATAGAAGTTCCTTTTGTGGTCTCTCCACATTTCAGAGTGCTCAAAAAATTATGACAGTGACAGGAGGTTTCTTTCAGAGTTTATATGCCGAATTTGTCACGAGATTGCATGGTTTACCTTGCTGAAGTCACCTGATTGAACCCAGTTGGTTTAGGTTTTTGCTGGCTTTTAGCACTTAAATCATTTGCCGTGCTTTTTTGTATTTTATTGATACATATTACCCTGCTCAGCCTTACTCTAATAAGGTACCCATCTGCAATATTGTTACCTCTGCTGTTGTTTTAAAATGGGAAACAATCAGTGTGAACTAAAACTTTGATAGTTTTCCAACAGAGCAGAAATAATAGCATATAAACAAATGTTTCTTTGGATTAATACAGCCTTATCGTGACACAGATCTCCTCTCAGATTTCCAGTGACATAACCTGCAATGAGAATATATGTTAGTTCAGGAGGTTTAGAGGCAAGTTGCTCTTAAATCCTCTGGCAGGTTATTTTTGTTGAACTTGCTCCATCTTCTCACCCATTAAATTCTTCTGGGTACTTAAAAATATCAAATAAAAGCATGTTAACTGTGTTTTCATTAATACTTTTTCTTTCCTTCTTCCCTTACCTAAATGTGTACTTAATGAGTTGAGTTAATTCTTAAGTATTCATTCTTTTTCTCTCCACCTACCTGAGTCATAACAATTTTCCTGAGGCGTAATTTTGACTACTGGGACTTAACACTGTTTCCCAGGTAGCAGTAACCTTTTGAGGTCTTGTGACCAATAGGCTGCTTGTCTCCAGAGTACTGTTCAATCCCTTATTAATAATCAGTATCAAATCCATAGCCAAACATGTATTTTTACCTGCTTACAGAAATTACACAAACCACAACCTTATTTTAAAATTTTCCTGACAGGGGAGAATGAGGACTCCCAAAATGAGGACTGTGAAGCTTTGTGTTTAAAATTTCAGCTCTTAGGTTGGATGACTCAGCAACCAAACCCAGACACAGATCTGTTTATTTTATGGGTAAACATCTCCTACCATCTGCTCAGCACTACCTGCCAGTTTGTGAATAGCAAAGGTCTGAAACTTGTAAAGATCCGTGGTCTGTTGCCAGCTCCAATGAGCGCTAACAGTGGGCAGAACGGAAAAAAATGCTTTGTGCTGCCCGTGTTTGTCTGACATGCATGTCCATGAACTCAAACTAAGCTAGACAGGTATGATGCCATCGCCGCTAACCTTCCTCATGCTCGTTTTTCATGCACCTCAGCTTTAGAGATGCAGAATATTCTGTTTCCTCCTGCGGAAGTATATCCCAAAACTGCCCTAAAGAAATAAAGTTCCATTTAGAGAGTACATCTGAAAACTGTGCAGTAAGATTTTATCTAGATTGTATCTTGTAGATTATCAATGTATCTTACAGTGATTTAAGGCTTTACAGGTAGTCACTGGAGATGTGTTCCTGAATCCAAACATCACCTCTGTGGTAAAAGTGCAAGATTCTTCTGGCTCTGATCCAAAGAACATGTTATGTAGTTTGTACATACATAATTTCCCATGTATGCCTTGCCATTTAAAAATCTAGGGTAAGAATTTAATTTTATTGTTCAGATTCATATTTATCCCATTATCACATCAGCTTTGGATTGAAAGCAAGTCTATTTGTAACGCTAAAAGAACACTTGCCATCAATCAGCTTACAGATAATATTGTAAAGGAAATTAGAATGGGGCTTATTAGGTGTAGTCTGGTTTGGCTCAAGTATCTATGTTCTCATAAAATAAATATCACAGATCATACGTTTGTAAAGGTCAGCTTTATGACCAGCTGCGGAGCAAGAATAAAAACACATAAGCCGGTAAGAGCTGGCCAGAAGTGTCAGATGGCTGGCCAGACACTGACAGCCAGACCCTGAGCACCCAATAAAACCCAGCTAAAATTATGATATGGCATATAAACCTCATTCATGGATCCTCCCAGTTACAGAACAACCTTCTGATGCTCACAGGAGAGGCACTATTGATCGATTTGTTTTAGCAGAATATCAGTTCAAAGCTAGCTCTTACTTACCATCTGCCTATTGATACCACTTTTTCTTAGTCATAATTCAGAAGAGCATCTATACACAGGCTTAACTGGAAGCATATGTGTTTGGGACCTGTAGCGGACAGATGCGTGAATTTTGCCTTAAACATTTCTACTTCAGTGCTTTCATGAACAGCTCTTGCAGCTATTGCTCGCTTTAGACTATGCAGAGTCATTCCTCATAGTTGACAGAAACGTGCCTGCAATTCAGTTGCTCAAGAATTCATAGGAATTGCCAGAAATTATGATAACCCTTGTTAAAATACTACTCTGTTTATGACTCAAAACCAAATGTGAGGATAAATTCCTTTATCTCTGAAAATAATCCTTCAAAGCATGGAATTTCACATTTGAGCCTAAATATTTCACATTTCAGCCTAAATATTTAAATTTCCTATTAAACAGAGGTCAACTCTTTCCAGATTTGACAACTTTTCAAATTTAAGCAATTCTTAATCTGAAGTACCAGCTCTGTTCTGGATAAAATCCAGAGATATTCCAGGCTGACAAGATCACTGGTTTTGTCTCTCAATGCACGATCATGTTCATCAGTTTTACCACCAGCACTTTTACCACCATCTTATCAGTGCTCTCTAACAGAAGGACTTTTTGGTAGAGTGGTAACTTTATGTACCAAAAATGCTTAGACAGAAAACACAGATTATGCAAGAACCGTTTCTAGCACTTTCTGTAGCACTCCTTTGAGATTCTCTTTTGCAGAATTTCCATTTTAAAGTATGCAGTGAAATAGAGTATAAACTAAGTCCTCTGCAAATTAAATGTGTATGACCAATAGTAACAGATTGTTATAGGCATTACTATTTATAACCAAAAGACTAGATTTATCCTTCTCATTGGGTTTCAAATGAAATTCAGAGTCTCCTATTTGTTAGCACCTTGGAGTGGATGTTTACTGGAAAATAACAGAAGTCTGTTTATATTGAGTTGTAGTTCCAGATAAGCTGATAGGTTTGGCAGAGAATGCTACGGAGGTGAAATACTTTATGTCTCAATCTAAGTGCCTACACTTCCAGTGCTAACGATGCAGTCCATGCATTTTTTATAAACTAGAGAACTGCTATAACTGTGACACTTGTCGCGGTTACCAATCTTGTCTATACGCTAAGAATGCAAAATGGTGTAGCCTGTAAACTTCCTAGACTACTTTCTCTTTCTTTCATTTCTTAAACACTGTGAAGTAGCTCAAAATTGGCAATTTTCATACAGTTTTTTTCTGTTATACAGTGATTAATTTCTTCAATCTTTTTTATCTCCAGTCCTATCTTTGTATATTTAACTGAGTGTGTTTCTACTGAAGTCTGTCATATATTTCTCTCTGTATTACATCAGTTCTTACAGGACAAATTGCTTTCCTATCTTTTAAACCACTGACCATTGCACTTGTCAGGAACAGTTTCTCCTGTGGTGAGGCTGTATATAAATAAACATGTTTTAATATATTCACATTGATGGATTCTGGAGCTGTGCATGATTCAATAGAAGGTCGTCCATGTATGAGGGAGTGCTGCAAGATTTTGATCTGTCCGTACAGGCAGCATCAACCCAGTTCTAAAATGAAGGAGGAGATTTTTGTTCCACAAAAATGCAGCAGTTCCGAATTCTCTGAGCAAACCTGGCACACCATCCCTGTTAAACATCTGCACTCACATGCATGGTTCAATTGAGGTGTATCAACACAGATTAATGTTTCCAGGAGCATTTAGGAGCCTCAGTCAGGACCAGAGTTCATAACTGCTCTGCAGAAATGCGTAGAGGCTACGGCCTTAGCTTCTAAACATTTCTCAGTATTCAGCTCCAGTGCATCACAAATAAACTGCTACAGCTCTGTACTATTTACCATAGCCAACTAATTACAGGGCACTTTTCAGTATGCTGTGTGACATTCCACAGAGAAAGGAAAAACTGTTCTAATGGCATTAACACAACACTGAACCGGATTCCCTTACCAGTATTTTCGTGCCAGGTCCCCTGACACTCACCCAGATCTGTTACTGCTAACAGAGGAAAACGGTGCACACATACACAGCATTTGATGGTGTTTTCACCTAAACTGTTTTCAAATTTAGATCATACTTTTCAAAACAGGAAGAAAGGTAAATGAGATGTTGAGGATATGTCTGAGTTTTCACTGAGTTTTCTTTTTCATGCCTTATAGTAACATTCCTGAGGCTGAACAATGATGCTGAAACTCAGTCACACATTACCAAAATGAAAAATCACCTGTAAAAATGTTGTCGCTCTGTTATATTTCTGCATGTTTTTCAGGGTTTCATAGCTTTGTGATAAATTCTGACAAGATATTTAACACCAAAGTGTCTACTGCAAATGCCTGGTAATTACGCTTTACAGAAACTCTTAGCTTGCCTACTGTTAAGACACCTTTCATGGGTTGTATAATTAATTTCTCCTCTATATAAGGGGGCAGCAGCCCTCCCAAAGCTGTCACAGTCTATTAAATAAAGAAAGTTGATTTGAAATCCTACTTAAGTAGATATTTACAGTGCAGCACATCATAATGAATCATGATGAATGTATGCTTTTATGCCTTAATTATATTCAGTAATGAAATAGACATACTTAATTTTAAGGCTGTGGCACAAACTGATTAATACCAGGAAACTGAGGCCCAAGGTAGTAAGGAAGTAATTTGCTGTCGTCTTGCTCATGTAGTGCTAAGTCACAACTGGAGTTGTGCCAGCAGCAACACAAGCAAAGCCACCAAGTAAAATGTCCTTTTAACTACCCCATTTTCTCCCCTTTGCCTTTCAAATGACTTTATAACGGCAAACATCCACCTCTGAAAGAAAATGCATCATGCCAATAACACCATGCAAAGAAAAGCTCCTGCTGCAGTCTTGCTGCAGTCTCGTGCACTGAGGAGCAAGTATGTATACATATGTGTTTAAGCTTCAGGTTTGGCAGACTAATGCAGCTTGAACTTCTGAGTGATTAGAATAGAATAGAATAGAATAGAATAGAATAGAATAGAATAGAATAGAATAGAATAGAATAGAATAGAATAGAATAGAATAGAATAGAATAGAATAGAATAGAATAATTGGGAGGGATCGACAATGATCATTTACACCACTTCAGGGCTGACCAAAAGATAAAGCATCTTATTAAGGGCATTATCCAAATGCCTCTTAAACACTGGGGAATTGGCCACCTCTTTAGGAAGCCTGTTCCAGTGTTTGACCACCCTTTCCTTAAAGAAATACTTCTGTTGCAGCCAAATGTCAGGGTCCTGCTTTTTCTCTACTACTAGTTGTGGGATTTTAATTCCCACTTAGTCCTCTTTTCTCCTACTGAGGAGAGAGTAAATCGGCACAGAGGTCCCTAAATCAGCATGCAGCCAGAAGCAAGGACTATCCCATATTCCTATGGCAACAGTGAACTGTTACATTGGTTTAAGTGTCTTGTGAAACATCAGCAAGAGAAGGAAGATAAACATGGGGAAAACAAGACAGCATATATGAATTAAATGAAGAGATATTTAGTTTGTGTATTTGTCAATCTTTTTTATTTCTATTACAATTGACGGAAAAATGGGGACCCAGAAACGAAACCTACTAGTCCTAGACTTCAAAAAATAGTTTGGTATTCACGGTGGGAAGGAAGATAGAAGGCAGGAGAGGGAAGAAGGTAATGCATCACTCAGAATCTTCTTTTAAATGCATTAATGCATTTTATAGAGCTAAAGATGAGCAAAAGGACCATTATGACTTTCTGCATAATGCATGCCTAGTGCCTGATTATGCTGACATGGGCAGAGAATCAGGAAAGTTAGTCTAAAAATTCCATCTTAGAACACTGAAGCATCATTATAATGACACTTCTTCAAGTAAAATTAAAAAAAAAAAAGGAACTGAATCACATTTAATCCCTGCTTTAAACAGAGATCTGTTATTGGCTTGTATTAGACATAGAGAGTCTTGTTTCAGTGTTAATCATAATACTGTTAAAAATTATCTGAATGACTATTGAAGTCACTCCTGGAACCTCTTGCCATAATTAATGTTAGACAAAGAGAATACTTATTTTGCTTCAAAATGGTGCTTTGGAGACTCATTAAAAACGAGTGCTATATGCTTATAAATGCAGCATTGTCTTGGTTTGAGAGCACCAGGACAAAGGTTTTCTGGGGCTGCCTGGCAATCACAATGATGGGAGGGGGGCAGCTGTGCCTATGAGGAGGAGAAGATGGGTCAGGTGACCCAATTGGACCAATCATGGTATTCCTTCCCATGGTGCTCAGTATATAAATTCCCCTAAGAAGAGCTCTGAGGTTTCTAGGGCTTATTGTGCTTGGGGGGATTGTGGTGAGTTGTTTGTCATCTCTCCATGTGCTGGTGTTCTCCTGTTCTTACACTGCAGAGGAGCACTGTTTGACAGGGCAGGCTTTCTTCTCCTGACTCCCTGGGTGGGAGCAGCACAGCTAATTTTCTGGTTTGGTTTTGGGGTTTTTTGACTATTGTTACGGCTCTGGGCTTGGGCACTCATGTTGGCTGCTAAGTCCGGGCTGGGACCCGTACTAGTATATTCTCTTGTATCTTTGAGTGTATTTGTATATATCCGTGCATAGTTTGATACCTTCTGTGCTATTGTTAGTGTTATTCTTTTTTGTTTTTTTCATTAAACTGGCTCAAGTTTTTTTGAACTTAAAACCTCTCTCCCTGGTTCCCCTGTTATACTCCACTGGGGAGGGTGGTGGGGGGATCAGAGAGAGCATCTATCAAAGTTTGGTGGCCAGACAATCCTTAAGCTTTGACAGATTTATTGGCACCCAGTGTGGGGCAAGAACTACTTTCATATCTCATAGTTTCATAAACTGTAATTTAATATTTCCGTATTTGATTTTGTTCAAAGCCAAGTCAGCTCATGCTCCTCAGGTTATCAGGTCAGTATATCTATCTGAGGCTTAGGTTTTTTTCTTCATTCTTCAGTCAGCTTGACAGCACCCCCAAAACAGTCCAGAGGAGCCATTAGTAAATAGAGTACACTTACCAAAATGTTAATTCTCTGATATTGGTGTCCATTAAGTGTGGGACTCCATTAGGACCAGTAGCTGTCTTGTTATTATTAAGGAAGTGAGAGAAAGCTACACTGTTCAGTCACAGGAACCAAAAAAGAGATATGTTGCACAGAAGCTTAGCTGAAACTGCTACTAAAATTTTTCTGATATCAAGAGCGTTATTGAGTTTTGTTCTCTTCACTATCCAGCCAAATCTAATTGCTTTTTATGCAGACTCTGGTCATTGTGGTTTAAGATGCACAAGTGAGCAAAACTCACTGGGTAATAGTCATTTATAGTTGTATTAAGATTATAAATAGACGGAACCAATTTTAGTTTTCCCTGTTGTTATTCAGACCGCAGATGACAAAATCTTCACAGGCTTCTTAGGTTGTGCAGGGTGTTACGAGTGCCATATGTGGGAAGCTTTGGTCTTGGGCAAAGAGCTCTGATCTGTCAGCACCTACCCATGTTTTTTTAAAAATTACATTTAACTTTTTTAAGACAGTTCAATATGGAAAGGAAATTAAAGTCCCAGTTGCTTTTTTTATTTGAAATGTAAAGACAGTGGGATCCACTTGACAAATCCGCCCAGAATCTTCCATCTGGTTCAGTGGTGTTGATAATCAAGTCAGACAGATATTGTACAGACAAGCTGGGAAAAAAATCTGTTTTCTCTCATTCTTTCATGTTGTTCTGATATTTAGCACACATATAATGCCTTTTACAGATACTCCTTCCAGACTGCACCTTTTTCTCCCACTGATAAAAATCTCAGGACTTAGCTTGGATAAAATCCTTTAAATGACTAATTTGTTTGTTCATTGTCCCTAAGGTTCTTCCTCTTGCTTGCACCTGCTAGGCATAGGGAGGCTGGTGGTGGCTATCATGTTTTCAGGCTTCTCCCTTCTCATGTAAAATATACAGGGCCAGCAATGTTTGCAGGTCTGAGTGGCATGGTTTGCAAGGGCATGTCTTATGGTGCAGGTCCTAACTTTGGCCACAGGTAAGGAAATAAATTATGTGTTGTGAGTGGTTTATGTGTTTTTCTATAAATCATATCCCCCATTTGCCCTTCCCTTTCCAAGGAACTCTATAAATGAATCATTTCTTCTTCATCTGTGGGGAGTTTTTCTTTTCCCCTGAATCAGGTTAAAAATTCCAAGTCGAAGAAAAAAGGAAAAAAAGTTTGTTTTTTCAAAGAAAAAAAAAGAGTTGGTGAAAACAGGCCTGACAGCTGTACTCCCTGGCTCAGTAAATTAAGACTTTTTACTTGCTCCTTTCAGGGATATGTTTAGTCTAGATAGTCTTGATTTATATATCTTTTTTGGCTGGGTTTTATTTTTTTTTATGCAGATTTGCAGTGATTTCATTCAAGCTTATGTTTGCCTAGCATGAGAGAGATGCTGAGAAGAATGTCACTGAACTTAGTCCCTACAACGTTCCCCTTCTCAGTTCGCTGTTTAAGGGACTGCTTAGTTTTTAAAGAAATTTCCCCATCTTATTTTACAATCCGCCTGAAAGTAGCAGAGATTTGGGAGGCTTCGGGGAAATCATCTGTGTTTCTCTCCCTCGCAGAAGTGGCAGTGCACGGAGGATGCTTCTGGCAAACTTCGAATTCACAAGTGTAAGGTATCTAGCGACATGCTTGCCATCAGAAAAAGGACCCGCAGCATACACTCCCGGGGATACAGCGGTAAAGACAGAGACTGCAACTGCGGAGACACTGATTACCGAAACAGCAGGACCCAAAGAAAAAATCAAAGACAGTTCTTGAGAAACCCCAATACGCAAAGTAAGTGACCTCGAGGCAAAGAGCAGGGGGAAATGGTTAGCCGAGCGTTGGCTTACCAGTGTACTCTTGCTTTCACCTCCAGTCTAATGAATACATCTGTAATTGGCAGCCAGTTTCTACATAGTTGCCTCTATAATAGCAGTAATAATAACAGCGATATTTATGCTCTGGATCGTAGTGAGGAATTGTCTTCAGGGTGGTGGTTGCTGGTGATGCTCTGGTGCCACCTATCGCTCTGCTCAGACATGACAACCCGGTGGCATCTGAGGTTCCGTCATAGAATCATCACAGAATCACAGAATGTCAGGGATTGGAAGGCACCTCGAAAGATCATCTAGTCCAGCCCCCCTGCCAGAGCAGGATCACCTAGGGCAGGCCACACAGGAGCGCAGTTTAGGTTGGAAAAGGCCTTAAAGATCATAGAATCGTAGAATGTCTTGGGTTGGAAGGGACTTTAGAGATCATCTAATCCAACCTCCTTGCCATGGCCAGGGATACCCTTAACCTAGACCAGGTTGCTCAAGGCCTCTTCCAACCTGGCCTTGAACACCTCCAGGGAGGGGGCAGCCACAACCTCTCTGGGCAATCTGTTCCAGAGTCTTGCCACCTTTGGACTGAAGAATTTCTTCCTAAAATCCAGTCTAAACCTATTCTCCTTCAATTTTAATCCATTTCCCCTTGTCCTATGGCTGGACACTGCTGTAAAAAGTCCCTCCTCAGCCTTCCTGTAGGTTCACTTCAGGTATTGGAAGGCAGTTATAAGGCTCCCCAGGAGTCTTCTTTCCCCAGGCTGAACAATCCCAGCTCCCTCAGCCTGTCCTCACAGCAGAGGTGCTCTAGCCCCTGGATCATCTTCGTGGCCCTCCTCTGAAGGTCATTGAGTTATTTGCTAAGACGGATAGAGCAAGTGTTTTCTTGCATTGCTGACACTAGGTACGCCTACTGTTTGGTGAGACAAGCACCGCCCCCCCCGAACGGCAGCTCTTCCAACTTTTCCAGTGCAGTGCTGTGACTGCTCTCAGGCTGAAATCTGGGCTCGCCATTGCCCGGCGAGTGGGCACAGGGTATCCACCAGGACAGCAGCACTTGGATTTGTTTCTGCTAATGGTTGCTACAAAAGCAGCCTGATAAAAGAAGCCATTATTTTAAGTGGAACAGATATTTCTATCTGCTCAGCAATGAAAATGAAGTTCTGTAGCTTTAGCAGTGCAAGCAGACCCAGATTGCAGACTTTTTTGGAGAGCGAGCTGTCATTCTCCTGCTCTCTATCTAGAATACTAGACTGGGGAATGAAATAAAGATGGGTCTTTAAAACAGGAAGATAATGAAGTCGTATGAGAAATGCAAAAGTTAGAAGATGATGCACAGATGTCTATGAAATAAGAAAACAATGTCAATATAATTCAAAATATTTCCTGATTTAAAGCCTCTCCCACTCTGGATGTGAACAAGAATCCCTGGTATTCTTTGTACATTCAACCACAATATTGTCTGTCTTGAGTTGTTTCATTGTTCAGACTAAATGCTGCCTTGATATAATTTCTTCCATTTGTTTAGTACGAGCTAAGGAACTCCACAGCATGTATAGGCAGATCTCTGCTGAAAATTTTGCATGTCACAGGCTGCCAGGGTGACTCTTAAACCAAGGGGAGATACCTGTTCTGTACATTGGAAAAAGAAGGTGTTGCCAGGGGACCAGCAAGGACTGAACGGGGACTGCAACTCAGGGAAGTGACTTTGGGAGAGGAAAGCATCCAAAGCAGGCATCAGAAAAAGTCTTTTTGTTTTGCTTTTATATTTTAAAGCATCCTTACACCTCTACTGTCCTCCTCCAAAACTACCTTAGCACTCTTCTGATTAGAGCAGGGAAAGACTCACAAGGATGAGATGTTGTTATAGGGAATGACTAGTTCAGGTGTTTGGTTTCAGATGGAGCTTGGGTAAGATGCTTGTATGTATTCCAGTCACTTAATTATTAGTATCATCAAAGCCTGTTAAAATGGCAGAAATTGTTCCGTCTTACCCTACGAGTCTTTCTGCAGTATTACGCTAAAGAGTAATATGGCTTTAAACCAGAAAGATGCTTTGAAACTGAGGGATTTTAATTCGGGCAGATCAATGTCTCTATCGACTTCACTGGGAAGTGTTTTTTCACCTGACAGCAGGCAACTGCTGAAACAGTCTAGAACAGGGTGGTTTGAAGAAAGAGCTGAATGAGGCTCACTCTCTGCACTTCTAAAAAAATTCTTGCAGGAGAGGTTCAGTGCAAGTCTCTCAAAGATGCGAACATAAAAACTGCAGTAGAACAGACACTACCTGCCAAAGGCAGTACTTTGTTACAGCTGCTGTTTTGTTCTGCCGCATGAATTAACTGTTAGGTGACAACAGTGTGTTCAGCATAGGTGTAACAAATGCAGATGACCTACAACTGATTCTTACAAGCTGAACTATGCATTTCTAGGGCTCTGAGTGTGTGATTTTTGCTAGACAGAGCATGCTTTGGTGTGGTGTTCACTGTGGGCCTTAATAGCTTGGTTTGGGACAAGTGTATTTAGCAAAAGAAGTAAAAAGTGTAAGGTTTTCCAGAGTGAGCCCAAACACAGGAATTCTTGTGCATAATACTAAAGAAACCTCAAAGATTTTATTTTCTTAGTTAATGTGACCCACATACATAGTAACCAAAAGAGCTATAAACCTACTAAGATTAGATCTTTCAACAGGTAAAAGTGGCACAATAAATCTCACTGTGGTTCTACAATGCAGCAACTTTTTGTGGTCTTGTACACATAAATACAGGTGTATGTGTTGAAGTATGTATATATAGATACATATACACCGATATATGATGGATTCTTGCCCTTTCAACACCTACCTTTAAAAATGAAAAGGTGTTACCCTTTTAAAAAGTAATTTTTATTCAAAGCATAAGTCATACTTCTGCTACATGCCAATTTACAGTTGATAACCTTGTTTCACAGTACTGAATGATGTAGTGGTTTCTAATCCTATGGTCTCTGATCTTTTGAGCGTCTCTTTCTAGATATTTCTGAGATACTGATTTTATTTGGAGATAAAGATGTTAGCTGTGGCATAAGGTCAGACTAGCATGAAATGCAAACCTTGAAGCAGTTGAAATTTAATGCTACTCGTGAAAGTGTGGGCTCTGATGTATCAAAAAAATAAGCTTTGACTAAATAAGCTTCTGTAAAGCCATGGTAAAAATAAGTTGGTTTTACTGAGCAGCATTCTTGCTATTTGGAATATGCATTTTGTTCATGGCATGGGTCATATAGATATGTGTATGCAACTGGGAATGTTTCTCTCTTCTGCTTCAGAGTACAAACCCCGATTTGTTCACACTCGCCAAACCCGGTCCTTGTCTGTGGAATTTGAAGGTGAAATATATGACATAAATCTGGAAGAGGAAGAACTGCAAGTGTTAAAGACCAAAAGCATCTCTAAGCGTCACAATGCTGGAAATGAAGAAGACACAAAGGAAACTGCTGGTGCTGCTGGTGACACAATGATCTCTGATGGCACTGATGCTATAGGTCAACCCAACTCTGTCAGAGTGACCCACAAGTACGATTGCTTTTTCTCTATTTGTTTTTGTTTGGTTTGGTTTTTCCTTAAAATTATTATTTTTTTAATTTTCTAATTGTATTTTCTCTCTCTCTCCTTTTTTTATGATTTTGTAGTTACAATATTTAAGAACTCAAAACTGTCATCTTAAATTTTACATAAGCCTGAGTTGTATTTCTTAGTAGGTGGAATCATTGAACTTTACTAAGTGTATTTTAAAGGAAGGCTTTAGCTTAGGTTTTATTTCTGAAGAGGAGCAGGCATCTCCAAATCTGTAGTCTGCTGGATTTTCTATCTCAGCCCACATCCCTTGCCTTCCACATGTTTTTTGTATGGTTTTTTTTCCCTTGGTAGAGCTGTATTTTCAAACACTGATATTTTTGTTATTGCACCACTTTAAAACTTGAGTGTTCTGTTGGCTGTAACTTTTATTCTTATTGATTATATTGTTCTTTAGCCCACTGACTGTATGTTCTGTTCTTGACTGTTTCACATACTTGGAAGATGAGTCATATTCATGTGGCAAGAGGAATATACTTCTCAGTGGCTGGTGGTTAAGTCAGAAATGGCACATATGGTTAACAAGAGTCTTTAACTTCTGAATAGATTTTTACTTCAGTTTCAATTTGATTGGATTAAGAATCTTCACGATGCCATTGCCATGGCATTTTTGCTAATCAGGGCCAGAGCATCCATCATGGATGAGGATTTTTATTTTGCTAAGAAAACAGATTGAAGCAATTATTGATATTATTAAGTCAACATGTGAAGACCTTGTAGGATTTAATTATTTATTAGTAGACTTTACAAGGAATTGATTAAGAATATTAGAAGAAAGAGAAGAAATGGGTAGGCAATTGAGAAACCACTGACCTTCTCTTTCCTATTTGTTAAACTCATATCTACAGATGTTTTATTCTGCCAAACGACACAATTCACTGTGAGAGAGAGCTGTACCAATCTGCCAGAGCCTGGAAGGACCACAAGGCTTACATTGATAAGGAGGTAAGAGGTATTTTAAAATCTGAGTGAAGTCTTTGCATTGTTTCCTTCTCAAAGAATAATTCTAATTCAGAAATATTCTCTTCAGATTGAAGCTCTGCAAGACAAAATTAAGAATTTGAGGGAAGTTAGAGGACACCTAAAAAGAAGAAAACCAGATGAATGTGATTGTAGTAAACAGAGGTAACACTGAAAGCTACAGAGATTGCTAAAGTTTACACATTTACCAAGTTTTATAAGATGGAGAAAAAAAGAACGTAAGCTTTACTGATACTTGCAGCCATTGCAGGTACTCAGTTAGATCCCTTTTAAGAACAGAAGCTACTGTGAATCAAAAGAAAATAAATGTTAAAATTTTAAACTTAAATATATTTTTATACTGTTAACATATTTGAACCCAGCTGTAGTTTTGCTATAATCTAGCATAGATTCACTCACAGAGATGTAAGTTCTTTAAACAAAAGTTAAAATTCTAAGTATTTTTGTGTAATTCCTTAAGAAAATTTCAAAGTTGTTGTGTTTCTGGTTTGTTTTTTTGTTGATTTTTTTCATCACAATAATTCAAAAAAATTTTCCCTGTAGCTATTACAACAAAGAGAAAGGGGTAAAGGCCCAAGAGAAACTCAAGAGCCACCTTCATCCCTTCAAGTAAGATTGTTATTATCCTCTCACTCTCTCAGCTGGCTTTTTGGTGGCTGGAGAAACATAGTTTTGGGGGTTTGGGCGAAAGGAGGAGGCAAGGGACAGAAAAGGTCACATATATTAAGCTCTCACAAGAAACTACTGGTAGTTTTGGAAAGATTTGTGAAAGTCTATGGACAATATTTTGAAAACTTTCTGGTAGAAAATGAAGTTAATAATTTCAGAAGCTGATTGACCTTACGATTCTTAAAACGTTCTGGTTAAACCTCAGCACAGCAGTGCATCATTTCTCATGCTTACTGAAGATAACACCTTGTCTTAACAGCTTGGGTGGAAGCTGAGAAGGGCATATTTTCAGCCTCTCGTCTTTAAAAAAGCCAGAAAGATACAAAAACTGTTAGAGCTGTTGCTAACCACATAGAGACTGTTCTCTGTCAGCTGTGCCCAACTTTGTCTCTGAGCAGAGAAGCAGCACAGGAAGTGGATGGCAAACTGCAGCTGTTCAAAGAGAACCGGAGAAGGAAGAAAGAAAGGAAAGGGAAAAAGCGTCAGAAGAAAGGAGATGAGTGTAGCCTTCCTGGACTGACGTGTTTTACCCACGACAACAACCACTGGCAAACAGCACCATTCTGGAACTGTAAGTCTTATGTCCACGTGCAGATGTGAGCCGGGTTACTCTGCTGCGTTGCAGAGTTTTCACTTCATGCAGTCAGGTGGTTGTTTTGAAGAACTGGCACCTAGGGATGCTGCTGCTGCTCTTCTTCTGATTTATGAAGGAAGAACATCACTTGAATCTGCTTGTAATTGTTGCATTACTTATTCATATGGAATTATCACAGAAGGCTTGATGCTAAACACTACAGAAACAAAAAGTGTCTTCAAAAATACAAACTTTCGTAACCAGCCACTAAGATTTGTGTCATCTCTTGGAGATCAAGATGACCAAATATTTCATAGAAATTTTAATTGGATTTCCAGCAATTAATAATAACCTTATCCTTCCAGTTGTCACAAATCCTTTTTGGGACTTGACCTTTAGTGTTGTCACAAATTTCAGCACATAGAAGGCCTAATCTAGTTCTATCATTTAATTTCACAGTGTATCATCAACTTACCTTATATTGAACAAAACACAGATAGTTTCCCTTATGAATTCTTCCCATTATTCTCATTTTTTATATTCGAAAGGAATTTTAAAATTACAACTTCAGAACACTCGCTTGGTGTATAAGAACAAAATATTATAACTATAAAATATTTTAAGTTCCTTTAAACTTCAAGATAGGTAGATAACGAGGTCCTATTGAGGCACCCCTCAACATTTCTCAGTATTCAGCAATAACAAAACAACAATTTTCTCATCTTTGGTGGTGGAGAAAGAAAACTGATTGAAAGCTTTACTTTCAAAAACTTCAAGATCAAATGATAATTAAATTATAACATATTTGACTTCAAGCAGGAAATTTTCTGAGAGCAGTTATTCATTTGGAGAAACATGTCATCTCCTGGTGATAATCTGTTCTGATTGTACTAGGACTTCTGCTAATATGCATTTTACATTTTAATATGTTCCTAGAGCAGTCAAATGCATGATTTTTCTTTTAAAGATATCAACTAAATTGGCTTATTATTTTTTAATTGTGGAGTAACAAAAAGTTATGAAAAGCACGCTTGTGGTGATGTGCATTCTGGCAATGCTCCAGCAACAGTCATGAAGGAAAATAGGTCCCTTTGATGCAGCTTATAACTTAAGGTCTAAAGTATTATAATGTCATTATTATTTTTATGAAGTTTGTTCAAAATATTGATAGTGTTACAGCTAGTAATGTGCTAATAAAAAACCCTAAATAGATCTAAATAAAAATCTAAGGTAATATTAGTATTTCGTTATTGGAATTAAAGATATATTCTTCGGCAGCAAAAATCTGTTAGCAGTTTATTTGAAAATTAAGCAATATCTTTCTTACTGTTTTTCTGCTGGCAAAACAGGATTAGAGAAAAGATATATCCAGGTCTCCTCTATGGCTGCTCCTGACACTATGACACCTAGATCCAGCTGCCTTCAGGCTGGAGAGGAAGCCTGCTCTAGGTTTCCTAAGACAGAAAACTGAAAAAAAATGTGTAACCCAGTTACACTGCTTAAGATTGTCCTACAAAGGCCTGATATCTATTGGTCTTCCTTCCCACCTCACTTTTTCCACCCTTCCTGCATTCAGTGGACCAGGCAAGCTCCCTGCTTGCGAATCCACCCCTTCATCGCCCCGTCTCTCTCACTTGCCTCGTTCCAGTATGTTCCTTCGTGCTTTCTTGACCACTGTGTCATCTCCATCTCACTTCTAATATCAAGTAGCAATTTGTCCTTCCTCTGTAGTGCTTACCATTCTGTAATTTTCTGCTGTACTTGCATCTCAGAAGATCTCCTAGGTTGAGATTACTTGCTGTTGAGGGAAACTGCATCCTTACATACAGTAAACAGTTCCAATGAATCCTATATAAAAATCTTAAGCTTCTAGATTTCTCTTGTTGGGGAGTTTTGTGTCTGAATTATGCTCAGTCCCAATAAACCACATAGAACAGAATATGTCTCATTAGCTGTGGAATTCACTATCTTCTGATACTGTTAACTGTATCTTTTTGAAAATTATGTTAGTGGCATTTATTCTGTTTTGGCTGAGATTCTGTCATTCAAAAAGAAGAGGGGCTTTTTTTTTCAGATTGAAAATCCATGGAAGTTTTACCACTATAGGAAATGAGCATATTTTTTCACTGAAAACTAATAACTTGTTTCTTTAATTACAGTGGGCTCTTTCTGTGCTTGCACAAGCTCGAATAACAACACTTACTGGTGTTTGCGAACAGTTAATGACACCCACAATTTTCTCTTTTGTGAGTTTGCAACTGGCTTCTTGGAATATTTTGATATGAACACTGATCCCTACCAGGTAAACCCCTTTCCTCGTTACAAAATGCTGTTCACCAGACTCTTCTAGTTGTTTTGCATTTTTTTATTTCCATTAACAAGTGTTTTTTCCCTCCATTCCTCTTTTTCACAGCTGACAAATACAGTACACACAGTGGAAAGAGGCATTTTGAATCAATTACACATACAGCTAATGGAACTGCGAAGTTGTCAAGGTTATAAGCAGTGCAATCCAAGGCCAAAGGGACTTGAAACAGGTACAAGAAAAACAAAAGTATTTATTTCCATTTTTTTAGGGTTTTTTTCATCTGCGTAAGCGCTAATGAATACTAAGTGCATAAATGCTTTGAATAGTTGGGAATGATCCACATACGTCATCCTGCAAAAACACAAAACCAGGAAACCTCTTTCTAAGTTTGCACAGGTTATTCTGGACAGATATTGATGGCTACCAACATTTGACAGAAATTCTGCAGAAAGGTTAGCATGCTATTTACTCTAAACCATAACAAGCACATGCAGATCTTTCATAACTCTTTTCTCTGTTGCAGGGTTTATTTGGTTAGTTTTTTGCCTCCCAGTAGCCGGTGAGGCCTCAGGCTCTACACCACAGCTGAGAGTTAACGTTGCAAACTTCTAATCAGCAGTAGTCCCCATCATATTAGAGGAAAGCAATATTTCTTTACAACAGTCTCTGAGTAGAAAAATACTTTACTCTGGAATTCATTGCACTTAAGTTTGGTTGATTGAATACTGTGGATTTTTTTTTTTTTTACAGGAATATTTCCTTCTGCATAGTTTGTGGTGTTTCATCTTTGTATCCCTTTCTTCAGCTACAAATGTTTCTCTTTTTTTGCAATATCTAATTGTATGGGGGTTTTATTATTTTTGAAAAATTGCGGGTTTTCAGTTCTTTTATATAAGACTTCCAGGAAATCTTTGTTGGACTGCAGCTCTGTCTTGATTTAACACAGTACATTTCTTTTTAGGAATTAGATGCTGTGCATGGAAAACTACATTTATGAATGGTTTTACAAGTTCTAAACACTAACAAAAGTTACTCTTGTATTTTCCTATATCAGGAAATAAAGATGGAGGAAGCTATGATCCACACAGGTATCCACACTTTTTTATTCTCCTCAGCAGCTTCTTTCCAAATAATTGCATGACTCCAGTCCATTTCAACTAATGTCTGTATCCTGCCATGTTGCACACAGCATAGCTTTTGATGCATGCATTTTCTAACTACTTTACACTGAACTTGACCATTGTTTTTTTAGATCCACCATTGTGCATTTAACGTAGCTCATTGTCATAGCAAGGCTTCGTACAGCTCATATTCCATGCTTGTATCTCTTAGATGTCTACACAGGGAAAATGACACAAAAAGAATCACTTCTTTTGGGTTGTTTTCCTGTTGTTGGGTTGATTTTGAATGGGTCAGGGGTTTTTCCTGAGTTTATTTAGAAAGTCTGTACAAGTGCTTTTTAAATGTAAACCGAAAGCACTGAAAAATATTTTTGAGGTATGTGTATCCAAAGAGCCTAATCAAACCCATGGAAGTAAGGTAAAATCTTCTCACTGAGTTTAGGAAATGTTGACAGATGTGGCTTTAAGCAAAAGCCATGCTCAGTGTGAGCAGCACATGCTCAGAAAGACAGCAGGAGAGAGGCCAATATCAGCACAGCAGAAAGACGAGTGTCTTCGGGCAAGGGAGGCCAGTGCTTTCAGACCAGATCAGACCAGATCACACATGCATTAAATGATTTTTTTTTTTTTTAAAGATTGTGATATTTGAACTGAGGAATGGCGCAAGATGAGGGGGTTTTATACTTAATGCTTGAACCCGAGGGATACATGACAGACTGATATTTACAAGTGTACTTACCCTACCTATGTGCTTATGATGCGTAGTCTTATGGTGGAGGAGAAAGTGAAACATGAAGCCAAAGCCTGAAGAGACTGTAAGATCTCAGGTCTTGAGAGTACTACACCTACTGTTCTTTGAGCAACACTTGTACTCAGAGTCAAAAACAGATAAAAGTCTGTCAAGCGTCGTATTTAGATGTGATATCTTTTCACAATATATCAATTTTAGGCATTTTCATATCCAAGTGCTTTGATGGAGTAGCTCCTGATATACATTATTTACCTCATAAGTAAACTGGGTCCAATGACTATACAAATCTATGTAAAACATTTTTTTCACAGGGTCTTCTGAAAAGAACCTTGTCATTAACTACCAGCAGCCAGGGAACAATTAAGACAATGTGTCTCACTGTTTATAGATCTCAATTTAAGCAGATAGTTTTTCCTCGCAGTCAATTTTGTATTCTCACTTGAGTGCTTTTGGGGTCTCGGAAAATTATAAACTTTCATTTGATTATATCCCAGTTGTTTCCACCACTTGTTACAGCCTAGTGGGAACTGGTTGCCACAATGATAGGAAGTAATCCCTGCAATTATTTTTTAAGTCTTTCATTAGAAGACATCCCTGTAAGCATTCCTCATTTTAACTACAGACCTAGCAGAAATGACATTTTTCAATTGTAGGATTGCATGACATAGTAGAGCACACAAGATTAATCTTTATAACTTGCTACCCTGTGTAGTAATGAAAACATTTTAACTTCTGGTTCCAAGTCAATAAACTTCAACCTACTGGGATAAACAGCAGGTAGAGTATAGCACAAGTGATATTGCTCTGTACCATTACATTACAGAAATACAGTTTCTCAATATACGCAGGTAGCTGAGTTCAGTATTTTGGTTCAAGCCCCATCTTGGTGGAAGTTGGTTTTCTTCTCTAAAACAGTCTTAAATTAATTAAAATCATTTATCAGGAATCATTAAAACAATCTGTCAGAGGATCCATTTCTTGATGCCTGCAGAGTAACAAAAAAGGTAAAGCCCTTTGCTGCTACGTCGTCTGTTCTACCCCTAAGTTTCCTTCAGATCATGTAGTTCTCAGACCTGTTTCCAGTTCAAAACGTCCTGAGTAAGTACAGTGCTACAGGCATTACAAGTACAATATTGAGACAACAGGCCTGTATGGAAATGGCTATTATTGTGCTATTTAACACAGAGGGAGAGAGCTTCAACAAGGATGAACTCATGTCCTTTGATGGACAGAACAACCCTTCAGACAAGGTTGATAACAGGTTGTGGGAATTGCGCACTTCTCTCTCCTCTCCTGCTTTCTGAGGTTTTACAAAGCCACAAAGGAGATGATTGTACTGACTTGTCTTTAATTTCAGTGGAGATATATCCAGATCTCTTATTAGTTTTGAGACAGCACAGCCACGGATGGCATCATGGGACGCTGGGTTATGATCATTGGAGACTGAAGCTTATAATGCTTGTTTTTTAAACAAATTTTACTGTGAACAGTTAGCAACAATTTTTCTTTCTTTTGGGTCTATGACGTAGCTGAGAGATTTCAAAATACTGATCAAGGAAACCACTGTCGTGCTGCTACTGAAATGCAACTCATCTGAGCTTTCCTTTTCACAGCTATTTGTAATGACATTTCTTACAGGAAAGAAAAGGATTTCTTTCCTCTCTCCTTCCCCCTATATGCTTTGGTTTCAGTGGGAAACTTTTCATGCCTACAGCTAAATTGTGGAATTAAGCTGTGAGGTGACTCAGCCAACCAACATACAGCCAGCTCCAACACCTTAAGACTGTGCTTTCCTATTTGTTTAACGTTTATAAATGCAAGTTACCTCTGTCTCATGTGTTTAAACAAGTTGGGATTTTTTTTACTGCTTGACATGAAGATCATTGAAAAACTCGCAGCGCCTTCCCAACTGTAAAACTTTTCTGAGACTGCAGAAACAGTGCCATGTTTAGAGGAAAAAAAACAGATCCAGCACGAATTACCTTGTAGCTCCAACTCAGTCTTTTGAGCTGTGTGTAGGAGCACAGCAAACTCCTTCCTGATCTTCCCCGCAGCACACCTCCATTGTCCTGTTGCTGGAGATGATGAGAAACCCTGTCTCTCTCTGCTGGCCCCTAGACCTTCCCCGGCTCACCCTGACACCCCAGCTTGCCCAGCTCAGCCCCCTCTACCATGCCTGGGAGAGGCAGCTGAGGCTCTTCTGGACCCAAAGGCAACTTTCTGGCCCCCACTTTGCCCCCTGCTGCGCTGGTCCATCCTCAGACCTGTTACTGGTCAAATGGTAGCACTCCTGTTCCAGTTTCTGCCATCATATACTAAACCACTGTGGTCACTGACCTTTCTGCAGTGGTTTGTTTTCCTATATGCTCTGATTTGGCAAAGAAAAAATATATGAAACTATCAACACAAATTTTAAGTGAGAAAAATTTAAACATTTTTTACATTTGCATATCTTGACTTGGTGACAAAATTCCTCAAAAATGCATCCCTTCCTATGATTTCTTCTAGGGCCATTTATACCCCTAAGCAATGCAATAAGAATTTTTTTTCTTCTTGAAACCTCTACAGTGTTTAACTTTTTTATTTCAGGAAACTATCCATAATTTGTCTTACAAAGACAACTCTCGTGACTATGGCATGTTTTCATTTCTCTTATCTACTTCAGGAAAAGAAAGAAGACATTCTGTCATAGTTGTCCTATCAGATCCAAAAAACTTGTGTTGCCTCCTGTAATAGGGAGCTTTCCAAGTGTTTAAAAAAAAATTATGTCTAGAATTTGCTTTTAAAAAAATAAAAGATTTAAATTTTACATTGTAAAATATCTACAGCTGTTGTGTTAAGTGAAGAAATACCAATTAAGATCAAAGATATGGGTGTTGCCACACAAGGAAGTTGATTTCCCTTTGGTGTAGAATAAGGGCCCTCATAATAAGAAAATCTCTTTTTTTTTTTTTTTTTGTCATAGTGGTGTTTTTCTCCTTTTCATATGATGGACTAAATAGTGGAGAAATCCTTTCTGCTGTGAAATTCCAAGCTAAGGAAGAAGCAAAGAATATAAGCTACCTTAGATGAAAGTTATATCTTCCGTTTTACTTGAACAATAAAAAAGGCCAAGTTAAAACCAAATAAATTAAAGGAGAAGCCAAGAACCCACTGTAGGGATGAAGGGCTCAGTATAGATAAATATTTGTGCTCAGTTTGCTGTGTTGGACCATAGCCACTTAAATTTCCCGGTTAATTACTATTAGCCTACCTGCCTTTACAATTTTCAGAAAGAGAGTAAGTCATCTCATTGATTACTAAATATTGACTTCACCATCAATTGTAAGGACAAATTTGCCACTTTCCCTGACAGGCTTTTGCATCACTTGATTTGTTTTTCCTTGTAGGGGACTTCATTGATAAAATGTTTGGGCTGAACATAGTCTGCACAGTGAATTAAATGTGGTAATGGTGTTCAGTGTTACCTGTCGATATAAAATTTCACCCTATATTTGATAATTTGAGTCATGATAGTCACTGTAGTGACTTTAAAAAATCCTTTGGAAGTGGGTTTACTACATGTCTTTGCTTTTTCTGGCTGTGATCCGTATAAAATGCAGCTCCATTGCTATTTATAGACTCGTACATATGCCCTTTATTCAAACATGTTGTTTGAGAGAGATGTTCCACATTTTCTTGGAAAGATATTTTTCTTAATTTTTTTTTTAAAAACCTTTAGGAGATGCTGTATCTGTACATATTTTAATATTATTTTATTTCGCCTAATTGCTCCACGCAAATTAAAATACATGTTTACAGATTAAATAAAATACTACCTTTGGCTATAATTTATTAAATAAAATGTCACTAGCTGGTGTGTAGACCATATGTCTTGATCTATTCAGTCACCAAATTCCTGTGGGTGTTGTTGAAGTTCAGGTCACTAATGGATTTCAGGGTTAGTGCCATATTCTATACTTAACGATTGTTCACTTAGAATCATAGAATCATAGAAACATCAAGGTTGGAAAGGACCTTTAAGATCGTCAAGTCTAGCCTACAACTCTACACCACGCTAACACTAAATCATGTCCTGAAGTGCCACATCCAGCTGTTTTTTAAACATGTCCAGGGATGGTGAATCCAGCACCTCCCTCGGCAACCCATTCCAATGACAAATTTTGGTGAGTTAGGAAAGGCAAATGGATTATTTGTATATTGAAGCACCTTTCCTGCATTGAAATATCAGAGGAAAGATTTATCTCCAACTGTTGTCACAAAGCCCTATTAGACCAGATTTTGCTCTTTTTTTACTCAGCCAGTGGATGTAGCAGAAGACAGGGAGCTTCTTGCCTAGTGTAAAAAAAAACACACCTGGGCCCAGAATCATTAGCATGATGTCAGGAGACATGGAGCGTGTTACATATTGAGCTGCACACATTATGAACAGTGGTGCTTTCAAGCAAATTCTGGTAGAAACACACATGGAAGGTTTGCTTGCACTTTTAAGTTGGTGTTCACCATTAGGCTTTATTCTTTCTTCCAACAGAGGACAATTATGGGATGGATGGGAAGGCTAACCCACCCAGTTTCACTGGTGACACCAACTGGCAAGGACTGGAAGACTTGTACAGTGTGAATGAAAGTGTGTATGGATACAGATACAACTATAGACTTAGTCTGGCTGACTGGACTAATTACTTGAAGGATGTAGATAGGATGTTTGCACTGCTGAACAATTATTACCAGCAAAATAAAACAGACAAGGCTAACACTGCTCAAAGCAATGGGGATGAATCATCCATGCCATTTGCATTGGTGGAAATGACTTCTGCTGAAGAATCAAGCAGCTTCACTGCAGAAGAGTTGCAGCATATTGTGCCAACGGACATCGCAGCCCTCGCTTTGAGCACAGTGAATTTAAGTCAGGAGAGGAAACTTGAATTAAACAACGATATTCCTGAGAAAAGTAGTTTGAATGACGCACACTGGAGAAATAATCATCAAACTGAAAAATGGATGGAGGATAAAGAATCAGACCGTTTTGATACGGATTTCAGTGGAAATGGTTTGATAGAGTTTGAATCCCGGCATAGTTTCATGCTAGAACCCATCAGTATTCCTCAGAAAGACACTCATCAGGACAGTGACGCTGTGGAAGACATATTTGAAGATCAAATATATCTTCCCATGAGGTCCGATGAACCCCTCATTCATCAGGCTGTAAACCTATCCATTAGGGGTGCATCTCTCGGTACCCAGAAAACAGGAACTTTCCTGAAAAAGTCAGAAGAGATATTTGCAGGGGAAACTTCACAAATCCTAAACGTAGAAGGCAGTGCCTCAGCTCCACTCTCCTTGGATTAGAACAAGTTGTAAATCAATATATAAGTTCTCCTTTTTCTTATTCACAAACTAATAAAGGTAATCATGACAACTGACATTCCATGTTTATTGTAGGTACATTCTGCAACTGAATTGGGCACAGTTCAGTATTTGTCTGTGTGCATTTGTTTCACGTGCACATGTTTCCACAGTAATTCTCTCCATTGGGAAACAAAACTTTCAGTTTTTGATGAAAAGAAACAGTGTTAACTTTCAAAGGCAGCAGCACATTCTCCAAAGCTAAAAAGCCTTTGAAGAGGATGTCCAAGTTACTATATTTCCAAATAATCCTAGCATGAATGAATGCTTCGGTCCACCCTATCTGTCTGCATAATGTCTTTTTCATAAATTATTTTAACCACTGGAAATCCTAATGTCATCCTTTTGAGTAAAATGCACTTTTGAAATCTGTATGCCATACCATTTATGAATCTAATACCTTACACATTCTTGGTTTGCTCATTGTCTCATGTAATTGTGAAACGAATAAAGAGATTGACAGGAAAGAAGTAATCAGCATGGATTTTGGAAACAGACACTTTGAATATTATTTTAGCAAAAATATTGCATGTTTTTTTTACTTTGATTTAATTAAATTTACTCTCAGAAAGGTATGGCTAATGATTGTAAACTGTAGGAGAATTTGCTTAAATTCGATTGTTTCCTTATATGTTGATATTGTCAGTATTAAAAATCCATGAGGTTTTTCTGACTTTTTTTTTTTTTGGCTGATACTGGTAGAAAGGTTTACATCAATACATATAAGCTTTTGTCACCACATTTGAGTTTTATTATCCTGAACAGTATCTTGAGAGCATTATTATAATTTCGAGACTTAAATTCTTTTTATTTTGAACAGGCAGTAAAGGGAATGATAAAATCATATTAGATTTACATTATTTTAGATACAGAAGGCAAATGAGGTAAAAAAAATAGTAGTGTAGGGTTTTTTTTGTTATATTCTAAATTTTTTCTTGAACTTTATCAAACATTAAATTTTATGAAGTATAATAGAAAAATTACTTTGAAAATTTGTGTTGCTTAAAACTTAGTATCTTCCCTTGCTCCTTTATAATTTTCAAAATAAACAGCACAATAACAACAGAGAATTACCTCAGACAGATGTAATTCTACAATGTCTACTTCATGGGTGTGTTTCCTGTCTGTTACATGTTATTTAGTGTAGTGAGTACTTTTTGGCTATCGCAAGCACCTACATTCATTGTATTTTAAGTTGAAACTTTTTTAAAAGGAGATTCTTTTAGTAGCATTTTAATAATTCTAAGAAGCAGTCTTTTTGATGGACTCTGTACATATGTTAAAATTACTAGCTCTTTATCTGATGTATGTGTCATGGGCTGATTGATAGAAAAACGTATTTATGGTCATGAATGATGCTATTTGTACATAGGTTTTAAGTTACTAGAATACAAACTGTGTTTTTAAATCTTGTATAATATTCCTGTGATACTTTTATAGAACAATTCTGGCTTCAGGAAAGTCTAGAAGCAATATTTCTTGAAAATAAAAAGTGTTTTACTTTACCTGCTCCAGAGAAGTCCAGATGATCCAGTTTTCCTCCTAATTAAGATTTATTTTAAAAATATGTTAGTAGTTTCAGTTTTAGGAATCCATCCACACTTATAACAATGGGAACTAAATAACGCACTACATTCTCTTAGTTATAAATTATTGCTGGAGATTGTGAATAATATTTTTTTTTTGTTTAACACATGCTGTGATTTTTATTATTTTTTTTAAATTCCCAATTAATCTGATCCTTTCCTTCTTGAAGCCAGTGCGCCGAGCTGCAGAACCAGCAGTTCCCGAAAGTAAAGCAGTGCTCACTCCCTGCTTTGCCACTTCCCTTCTTCCCTGCAGAGCTCTCCCTACAACAGCAAAGCGCAGCAGAACGGGTGCACAGGGTTTAACGAGAGTGCAGCACAGTTTTCTAGGCAGGAGTATCTCCTTGCACAAAAGTTGTCACTAAAAGGAATTTAGGTTTCAAGGCAAACTCTCTCTTACTTGCACTCTATGTTTCTTTAATGGCCTGTGAATAAGATCAGCTTCATAGCTAAAATCAGATTTTGAAGCTACGTTTCTTCAATGATTTTTTCTTCTACAGAGTCCTTGGGCAGTGATGCTCCTGCAGATATGAAGTGATGTTTGTGGGCGTCAGGAAAGGGGACCAATGATTAGCATAGAAGTGTTAAAAAATCTGTCAGTGCAATGAGAGATCAGCCCCTGACAGATGTCTACCCCTGGAAAGCACACTGGCCAGCAAGTCTCAGAGACTGTTAAGGACAAAGGCAAGTTAAGGCAAGGTCCTACACATGTACTCCTCACATCTTTGCACAGGGAATTATCCAGCACCAACTGTTTGCCCTTCATTCTTTGAAAATGCATTTCTCTGAAAGAAACAAGATGCTTTCTTCTCTGTTAACATATGGGTAGACCCAGAGAAGGGAATGGCGCAATAGTGTGGTCCAGCCATTCGCCCCACTTGTCCTTAGTGGAAAAGATTGCCTCTTCCTCAGCTTGAAAGTAAAAATCCAGGACAGTGCCCTAAACTATCACAAGCTTAGATAGTGCCCCATCTTTTAAACTAGGTGGGAGCCTTTTTTATAGTAGTGTGGAGGGAAAAAATACGAGAGTGCATGGTGTGACTGTCAGGAACTTCTTACAGGCATTAGGCAGCTGCAGGCGCAAGAAGAAAATGAACGCCTAAATCTGAGGTCATCAGAAAGCACTCCTCACAGCAGGCTAGAGGAGGACCAAGAGGAGGAATTTCTTGGCTTTTTCTGATCTGCAAAATAGTGGCAGGTGTGTTTCTTTTGAAAGGCCATAGATATTTTTTTTCTAAAGAGGGCCTGGAGCCAGACAGGGATAACTCTGAGGGTTGCACATCTTTGGAAGGTATGAACATTATGTGAACCCTATCTTCAGGGATTTAAAAGAAGTCAGCCAGTACTGCCCCCACAGCCTTGTATTGAGACACTTCCTGAAAGCTTCTACCAACTAAACGCCCTCAGGAAAAACAAAGATGGGCACTGCTTTGTTTCCAGAATGTCAGACATGATACATTTGTTTTTGTGGGTAGGTAAATCCTGCTTTCCTAAGGTGTTAATGCACACATACTGTTATTTAAAATTAAAAATAAAAAATAAAAATGCACAACCATTTGGATCATAGAATCATTCTCAGGCTCAGCCACCTCTAGGTTTACATGCAGTTGAGCAAAGCTTTCTTCAGAGTGTAGGTCTGGGCATAGACCTTCCTCTCTGTCACCACAAGAATCCCTTTAGATACCTGCAGCTGTCTGCACTGGAAGTCACACAAGTGCAGTGGGAGAGGCTCTGTGTGTAAAATATTCAGGGCTGAGAAGCCAAGAGCTGCAACAGCCCTGCTCAGGGAGGATCTGCTCAGGAATAGTCTTAAAACATGAGTCCCGTGGGTGGCTGATGCCCACTGGGTATGACACAGCAATAAAAATTCCCGTTTCAGAGAAAAACAATCCAATTTGTGTGCTCTGACACCATTTTTCAGTGAGAACCGATGTGAAGTTAAGCGGGGTACAAGCCAGAGTCAGTTCAAAATCATATGTCACACGCGAAGGGATGTAATCCCAGCCTGAGCCACCTCGGATCTGCCTGGAGTGACTCTACTGCCGCTCGGACAGCAGGTGTCAGTGCAGAGCCACACACCGCGGCCTCTCCGCGGCCGCTCCACCGCACCGCGGGGCTCCCAACCCCTGCCGAGCGAGCTCGGTTGAACACAGCTCAGCTGAACAGTCTCCAACTAGCAACGGCACCCTTCATCTGCTACAAACCTCACCCACAGCGCATTCCTTGGCTTAACAGTTCCAGTCTTGGACACCGGAGATCAGGGGTATCTGCAAGGTAGGTTTTTGTGTGGTTGTATGTACTGCAAGCGAAGACAGGTCTCCTTCTCTGGAGCCATTCAAAACCCACCTGGATGCGTTCCTGTGTGACCTACTGTAGGTGATCCTGCTCTGGCAGGGGGGCTGGACTAGATGATCTCTAGAGGTCCCTTCCAACTCCTGACATTCTGTGATTCTGTGAAGTCTTAATTAGAACTTGGAAGTCACAGAGCATCTGGACCCCATACATTTCTCTGCTGTCCGTGGAGCAGTAGCTTTTCCTTGGTTGCTCACATCGGCTGAAGCTGCGCTGCTGGCAGAGGGCCTGAATCTGGCAGGTGCCGTTCACACCACGGCAGTTTCTGACTGCTCTGAAACCGAAAGCATTTAGATACTGCAGAAAGACAAGCCGTGTCCTGAACGTGAATTTGGCTGCCTTGTGGCAGCAAAGTTTTGTTTGGTCAGTGCTGGGGTGGGGAGGCTCAAAGTATTCAAGCAGCGAGGTGCTTTCATACAGCTCACCCAGCTGTGAAACACGCACTACAGGTCAAAACACTTGAGTATAAAGGCTCAAAAAAGAAACATGTCTAGAAAAAGATCTGATTTTGTCTGATTATGCACTAAAAGATCAAATACTTCAGCACCTGATTCAGAAGGACTGCACACCTACCCATATACCTTCTCTGTTGCTTTTTTTTTTTGGCAGAAATAAAACACACATGATACGCTTTTTTTTTTTATTTCCAAATATCAAGTATTTGAGAGTTTGTTTTGTAAACACATGTTTACAACAGATGCTGACAATAGATTCATTAAATGATGTGTTACACAGCTTTAAAATTATTCTAAGCTCTGCTGAGAAATAAATATCAACTTAAAAAAACCCCATATAGGAGCCTAAAGTATGCAAAACAAAACGCATAAACCAATTATCTCTTTTTACCACAGCACAGCACCCACACACTCATACAGTCAGACATACTCTACAGATTTCCTTAATACTCTACACATTTGCTTAATAATGAGTTTTTAAAAAACTAAACAGTTAGAGGCAGTGCGCCCACTCCATGCTCCTAACAAACTACCCAGACTGTTGCTGTTCTGCTTAAATCATTTGGTAGAGGTACGTGCTGCAGTCAAGAGCAAAACTCTCGTTTGCTCAACTAGAGAAAAGACCAGGTCTTTTCTGAGGAAAATCTTCACTCAGCCAGGGATCTCACTGACTTCAAATTACTTTTTTTGCTTTTGCTTTTTTTTTTTTTTCATACAGAAACTTGGTTCAGGATGAGTTTGTACATTTTCTTTTGGTTTTGAAATTTCTCTCCCTGTTTTCAAATATGGAATTTGTTGAAGAGGTAACATTTCTGATCTGTCAGTTAGAGGGGTAGCTCTTAGTGATATTTAGAATACATAAGCATAAGCAGTCTAGGCCCAATAACATAATTACCTTTCAGAATTCAGAATGGAAGAGTAAAAATTTGTCTTCAAGACTTTAAAACCAAAATGCCCTGTTTTAAATCATAGCTCACTTTAAAGTTGAACAGATTTTTCCACTGCTAGAGGTAGAATTTGCTCTTATTCTACCCCTCTTTTTCTGGTATTCCATGGAAGAATATTCATATTTCAGATCTGAATCCTCAATTTAATTCAAATGCTTACTAAAGTTGCTTTGTTAAGGGGTCCCAGAATTTAGCCCAGTGTTTCTTGTCATTACTATAGAAATTATTTTCAGCCTCTGCTTAAGCAAAGCCACTAAATAAAGTAAGATGCTACAGCAGGATGAATACATCCTACGCAAAATTTCTGCAGTCTGTACAGCTTTTACCTCAGCTGTTGGGGCTGAGCCTGGCCCTGTACTGCCTCCTGAAATGACTTTCCTACAGAAGAGCTAGGTAGGAATTAGCCCATCAGGAATTACAAACACTATCTTTGCTGGAGCAGTCCAGACTTTAACAAGAACACATGTAGTTGCATCATTGACACACCCTGAACATGTCATTTAAGTCATAGTGAATATATCATAAAATACTTCAGTACCTATTAGCACCACAGTGTTGTTTAGTCATTCGTCCAAAGATTATCGAGCTGTCTCACCCTTCCTCAAGGTGAACAATGCTTTGGATGCTTTCTGTAGCCCTTCATGAATTCCACAGCTTTTTACCTATTCTATATCACAAAGAAAATGTTATTACAAGATAACATTGTGACACCTGGTTTGAGATAGAAAAAATAAGAAAATACAGTACACACAACACATAATAATCAGAAGAGTAGAATGGAACCTGAATAAATAAGTATCTGTTTTGTAACACCTGAAACCAAGAAAAGTTCAGAGCTACTTCAATCTTGTAGAGCTAAGCCTATGTTTAAAACACTCTATTAAATTAAAACAAAGCAGCTTATCTGAAGGACTGGAGGTGGGAGAGGTTGCTAAAAACTACAGTTATTAACTGTAGCTAATGTAATGGATATGGCTATAGGATATGGATATTGTTAGCTGTCCTCCTTAATTTACATAATAAATTCCGTGGAAAAGATAGGGAAAATTTCCTTCCCGAGGATCAGGTAGGCTTTAAAACCTTTGGCCACATAAGAACATATATTTTTAGTGATATTCACTGTAAAGAAGAAGAATCATGTGAATCCTGGCCATTAGAAGTCCCCAGGCTGAAAGTTCCACATCTCTACTTTGCAACAACATTTACACGTAACCTTTAAAAATTGTTTTTTGTAAAACAAGAGCTATTAAAAAAAAAAAAAAAGAAAGAAAAAAAGCCATAATTCTACACCAAGGAATGAATCTACCACCATGATGTTGCCTGTCCATCTTCTAAGCATTCTAAAGGATAAAAATGTCCGCAACATTAAGTCCAATACGTGAAGAACACAAAATGTATTGATACAGGTTTAATCTGCAAAGGACAAACACACTGTCCAAAGCAATGCTAATTCAGATAGCAGTCCAGAAAAATCTCTGATCTCCACTACCAGGTGTTTTAAGCCCCTGGAAAGCAACCACAGCTGGATGGCTTCAGCTGGGGGATCCCGGACACTGCAGCACGCAGCACAGCATCTCTTATGACATTTATAAAAGACACATTATTGAAAAACCAGAAAAATATGAACTTGTTTAGGAAATATTTTGTCTTTGAAAACAGTAGTAGTAACCACTGAACAGAGCATAAAAGCTACACAAGCACTTGGTATAACTTAGTTCACACATGCTTGCTGAAGTGCCAGCTTGTTAACGTCCAGCCCAAGGTACTGGCTCAGTTCTTTGGCCTCATCATTAAAGTGAGGAGGCTGAGAATCTGGCTCCAAAATAGCAGTAAGACACTTTGGACCTATTTATCATCATTTTTAAGTCAAGAGAACACCACAAAGAGCTGTGGCACTACACAGATAGAAAGCATAGTAAGGCAGCAATAATTCAGGCATTTAGGGGGAAAACCCACAAGAACAGTACAGAATGTGCTGACCCTTCTCCCAGCTGTGCTGTCTGCAGTAGGCAGCACTTTGCCCCTTTTGTGCTGGGCACTGAAAATTTGTCATCTGAACCTCTAGGTCCAAATTCTCTGGAAGGGTACAGTCCGAACCCACAGCATCACTTGAGCAATTTCATTGGCTTTAAAGTCAGAAAGATGCCCTCATTTGATCCTTCTCCCCATGTAATGCACAGATCTTCAGCCAGAAACTCATAAAATAAGTGAATGGCAGGAATATCTAGAATGTATCTCTGAGCATGTTCACAAAATATTTTGAATTTGAATTCTATTTCAAAATGAAAGCTTTCCTCCATTGCCACGTGCATAAGTAGCCACACATGAATGTCACAAGGTAGTACTAAAGTTCTACTTTGTGCTATTCTGGTTACAATGATCACTGAATCCACAGGGAAAATAAATCCTTTCTGAATGCAGATAGGATTCAGTCCAGTACTTACATACATGCATTATTTTGAAGTGCATTACTTAAGTATATAAACTTGCATACATATCTAAGTGTTCTGCTGGATCAGAGCCATAATGAATGGTTAATGCTATGAATTAATAAACTATATTTAAAAAAATAAAACCCTATTTTTGAAAACACTACAGTCAAGTGTTTGTAACTAATTTATGAGCTTTAAAACTTACATTTCTAATACCTAGGAGATTTGTGCACCTACTTCACTTACCGAATGGCAAGTTCTGAGGAATTGCAGGTCACTACAAGCACTTTTAAAGATACAATGCCTGGTCAAAGAACTGAAAGTTTCCAATTAAATATAAATTGCACCATAATATTCACTGTGTTTCCTGCAGCTGCTCACACTGTGCTGAAAGGATATAAAATGCTGCCAGTTCCAAATTACACCACACTATATCCAGTATGCTCATAGGAAAGAAGGGGGACCAAAACACCAGGGCTTTTGGCTAGAAATGGAAATGCTCTCCAGATACTCCAGCCCCAAGAAAGCTCTACGAGCCACCTTCTGAGGGTGCAGCACTCACAAGTGCCATGGCTACATGCCTTCTGAAGTTTTACCCTTTTGAAGAAACAAGGATGAATGGAAGACAAATAAGGGATGACTACCTGTTCAGACAAGTCGACATATCGAGGCTTCTTCTCCTCTCATGTCCCTCACTCTAAATCCGGAGTAAGTGTTGCAAGAGGAAATTAGCCTGCCCTTGTGATGGCTTGATGGCACCTTGTGGACCTGTAGTTAACTGTAGGATGTTGTTCTCCATATTATCGCTGGCTGCTTAACTGCAGGCAGATGACTTGGGTTTGCTACCGAGAGCAGCATGTGGTTGAGCAGGACACCTGCTTTACCTTTTCCTTGTATTTGCTGCTATCCAAACTTCAGTGCTCGGGGCTGGAGAGGGAAGGTGGCAGAAATTACAAGTTAACAGAATTTTATATTATTCTTTTCTATTCTATGGTCTGAGGATTTCACAGGAGGAAGATTCTGCTTCCTTCAGCAACGACAATCAGAAAATAGTGTTTGTTCAGCAGGTCTCAGTCCATATTTCAGTCAATGTTGACAATGCCAGAATTGACTTCTCTAGGAAGTTAATGTGTTTCCCCTGCGTGCCTTTCTTGGCTTAGTTTAGACTATTATAGCTTACAATAAAGCCTCCTTCAGGTGTCAATCAAAAACTAGTCAGAATTTGGGTTTTCTTTCCTTTAGAGGATGTGGATTTCAGTAAGTGATTCTGTAGAAATATATTCACACTGTCAAAATTATCTATATACAAAAATACTAATGGATTTGAAAAGTAATGAACACTTTTGCATAAAATTTTGACAGGAAAATTAAAAGGCTATTGAAAGTATATAAACAAGGCTTTTTCAGTATTTCTAAAGTGAATATACTTCCTTCTACATTCCAGTTCCTCAGATATTTCAAAAAATGAATTTTTTCAGATGTTGAGAGTCAGGATTTCCTAAAAAACAGGTGGTCTCCATTCCAACAAGTTCTGAATTTCCCTTGAAATCAGCTCAGAGGCAGCAGCAGTTGCAGATGTGTCATTTCTATCACTCTTGTTCTCTGCCATCAGTGTCAGCTTCTGACAATCCTACAAGCCTGATCTGCTCTCCCTTGTTATTCGCATGGAACAGAAGCACACAAGGCATGAAGGAGAATAGATCAAGACAGATGAGTCATCTCCAGTCTTTCACAATTCCATAAATGCTCTGTTTCTGAGGTATTTGGAAAGATTGCCGCTCTTCATCTCACCCCATGGTGATTAAAATAGGCAAATGATTAAAATGGATGGGCGATGGGCTGCGTTAAGCTCTGTCCTACTGTTTTTCCTCAATTTTTGCCAGGGCAAGAAATTCCTAGTGCAAGATGCATTTGAGACTGGAGCAAAAGGAAACATTTTTATCATCTATTCTGATCTCCCATGGCAAAAAAAAAATACCCAATACCTTTGAGCCAAGTAAATTTACTTCTTGGGATGAGAAGTGTAAAAGCTAGTATCTCAGGTGGTACACGTTGACTGAGGATGTATTATATCTGGTGGCTGCACAAGAGAAAAAATAATTCTCAGGCTTGACTCAGAAAAGCTATTAGTATTTACAGAATACCAGGACATGACTAAAATGATACTTCTGTACACTGTAGTTTTGGGTAGAAGCATCTGAGTTTGCAGACAGAGAGAGTGGGAATCATTAAGAGCCACATAAATGGACTGTGACATTCTGAAATAAGCAGCCATCATTTAAAGCAAGGGAACCAGCCTCGTGGGTAGTCCCATGTGGTGGCCAAGAAGAGCCAGGAGAAAAGGTAGCTGGCAAAGGAGGAGGGAAATCTAGTCTTCCCAGGACAACTCAGTGGATGCCAAGAAGAGCACTGCCTTTAATTTCAATGGCCTGGTTCCAGATAACATTTGATCAACTTGCATATTATAAATTAAATATGAAACCAGGAATAACGCCGTTCAAAAGTATACAGAAGTTCTTCTCTTTCCTATTCATGTTCATGCAAGCTCTCTACATGGCTAAATCCAAACTTGACTATCAATGAGTCCTATTAAAAGAGTGCTTTTAATTTCCTAAACTTCTAAGACTTTCCCTGCAGGGCAAAATACAGCTTTGACTTTCTAGTGTCCACCTGTAATCATTTTTTGTCCTTTGAGACATCATTAGTACATCATAAGCATGGCACTACAAAGCCTCCAAAGCAAGAAATGAAATGTCAAGTATATTTGACTAGAAAGCCTCAGCACCTCCTGCAGAAAAAATACACTACAGTAATTTGGAATAAGCAAAGGCTACATCACATCCTGTGGGTTCACACTTGCAGACAATTTCTATCCTTAGCTCTTCCTCTGGAAGGGCAAAGAAGAGAAGATTCACCCGTTGCCTTCAGAGAAGCTTTCAGTGATGATAAGAAAAGGAAAGGCGGCCGTACGTGGGACAAACCACGCAATTAGGACCTGTCCCACCAGCCTGCCCAGCACCAGGCAAGCAGGAGAGGCAGAAGTTCGGCAGAAATGAGAGGGACCCAGGGTCTGAGTCGGCACTCCCTCCCCAGCCGTGCTTAGTGTCAGGGAGCACAGCACCCGGGCAGGACCAGGGGTGGGGGAGAAAGTCTTGCATCAGGCACCGTGGTGGGGCAGGCTGTTCGCAGCCCACTTGAGGGGTCTCACTACCCACCCCTGCCATGGGCAGTGAGGGGTGCCAGCCCAAATCCCACACTGACACTGGCTGCAAGGGTGCCTGGCGGCCACTCCGACACAAAACGAGACTGTCGGCTCTCCCCCGAGGTTTGTTCACCCAAGCTGAATTCTACTGGTACACATTTCTGAAGGACATCTAAGCTCTTCCCATCAGGCAGGCTATAACTGGTTATTTTCTTCTTCAGGAACAGTATGGATCTGGTGCTAGTAACCAGCCACACAAATGACATTACAGAAATATGCACGTATCCACTCTGGTATGTGTGTATGATTCCTAAATCTTAACATTATCATAAATTAATACTGAAGCTTTTTACTTCAAGCATTATACTTTCCTAGCTTGTGTACTTTGAGAAGAACAACTACATCCCGTCAGATGAAAATTAATGCACATTTTGACAGGATAAAGATATTATAACTCAACGTTTGCAAACAGTACCTGATGCATCATTTCTGTATGGCTTAGGACGTCATTAACAGTACTTCAAACCTTACGTTCTTTTTAAATTTAATGCTTATGTCTGAAAATAGCCCCTTTCAAATTCAGTTACAGTAATGTTTTAAAAGCAAACTTTAAACTTAATTTGCTGCACATACAATTATCCAAACAAGTTGCATAGTTTAAACAAGTTCAGTTGTGCTTTGTAGCAGAACTCACAGTAATTACTCATCTCTTAAAAATACGATTTGCGGATATGAAGGTGACAACACATTTAAGCATTTTTGTGACATCTAGACATAACTATATGAGTTTTTGTCACTCTTCCACTGTCTTCTGCTGTTCGTAATACCTCACCCTTACACTGATATTAGATCAGAGCATGGACATTTAATGAACATATCTGAAATCATTACAGACACAACTTTTAAAACTCCGTTGTCGGGAGGGGAGAAATAAGAACTTGGATTGGTTTGAGGTATCCAGCCCTCAGGAACACACTATGGTTGTTTGCATTGAGCTTTGTTGGTTTTATCACGTGTTACATTTAGATTAAAAATAGAAGGCACAGGTGTTTTACAAGGCGCCGTAATTAAGTCAACCAACAAAACTAAATATGACATTACCAAGCCAGGGTTCTATATCTCAGCAGTGACTTCTTCCAACACATTTTCATTTGAGGAATTTATTGCTTCTGAAAAAGGGCCGGGGTATGTCTGTGCTACGCAGTTCATTCCTTGTGCCACACTGATGTCTCCTCGGGAACTGAAGGTAGGGCAGGATCTAGTCCGTGCATAGTTTTGTTGGGGTCCAGCTTGGCCGACCATCTCACTCACAGTGTTCACTGGCGAAGCCCTCCACCTCCGTCTCTGCAGTTGCTCTTCTTTACACTTAATGGAATACCAGGCCAGGAAAATAAAAAAGAATCCCACGAACTTGAGAGCAGCTGCCAACCCAAAGTAGACAAAACGAAACGAGGTAACATCGTACTCCCAACAAGATCCTTGTATGCCACAATCCTGTTGCCAAAGCATGCATGTGGTGTCAATAACAGCCCCAAAATAAATTGGAGTGGGAATGTAAGCTGAAATAAAAATAGCAGCAGAAATAATATGTGTTAGCATAGAGTAATGGACTTCTTAGGAAACTATATGCCTCAGTCAAATAGCTTAGGTCAAGAATTTTTGAGATTTCTACATCACTGTTCTCACATGCAATGTAAAACATGGAAAACTGGTCAGTCGATCCTCCCACCAACACTACTTATCCCACGCATGAACTGTACCACAAATGGGAAAGAATTTGAGCAATAAAGACAATACAGCAGCACCTTACAACAGGTACTGCTTCAACCTGCAGTCCCCTGAAGCTCTTCTTCAACTATGTGTCCTCCTAAAGAAAATCCAATGGTACTCTCAGGAAATAAAATATGGGAAGCAAAAAAAATACAGTGTTATCTCCAGATCACAACCTGCTGACCATTCATTGCCCATGAGCTGAGAAAGAGCAGGGGCTGCTGCTTTAGAGTAAGGAGAAAAAGCCCCAAAGACTGTAAAACGTTTGACTGGAAGTAGTGAGACCACTGAAATTGTAAATTTTCTTTGAAAACATTTGAAATTACCCACTAACATCAATTGCTTATTTTACAAGTGCAAAAAGCTATTCTTGTGGAAAACAGTAAAAATTACTTTCTAAAAAAGAAAAAAATCCTTATAAAAATAATATTTAGTGATTATTAATTTTAAAATAAAATTTGAAACTGTAAAAATATACATTTCTGGGACAAAAACATTCTAGAAAGTCAGTAAGGAAAAAGAAAGAAAATTAAATAGATTCTCAGCTACGATGTTTTCAGAAGCTACTAATTTTAGGTTCTGAAGAAAATTAGTCAGGCAATTAGTGGCAGATTCACAGAATTTTGGTGCCTTCGTGATACATTTCAGCTGAATGTGACAAGCCTTTGTGGAAACGCTGGGTATTTGTCAGACTTACCAAGAGTTCGTAATAAAACAAACTGCATTCCTAGTGCAAAGGGCCGCTCCCCGTCTTCTACGGACCTAGCAGGTGAAAAGAAAACTCCTCTGAAGAAACGGCCATAACAGATAATCATTGTGGTATGTTCTGGCTCTACCTACTGGTTTAAAGATACCAAAAATCTTTGTCTAAAATTCTTCCATTTAGCTTCCAATATTGTTAACTCTTAGTGCTAGGAAAAAAATATAGCCAGTGTCTCCTGTCCCTGTTTAATCAAAATATCAATCACACCTTTTAACCTTTCTTTATCTATGCAAGGCCTGAAGAGAATCCATAATGTTTATAGTTTCTCATAGCATTTTCCTATTCCTTCATATAATGTCTTGGTTTTTTGCTTGATCTTTTTCATATAAATTAGAATTAATGGAGAATTAAGTTGCTGAAAGCCAGACTCAGATTCTGAATTTAACAGATTTCTGCATAGCATAAGCACTTTGAAGCTACTTTAGGAGAAACATCAGTAGAAACATCCAAACATTCCATAATGTAACAACAATTTTAGTAAACCACAAACTTTCTTCTAATTTAAAAAATATTTTAAAAACCTAACCTAAAGGTCTGAAATTAAGGACATTGAAATACAAGATAAAAACTCCCAAAAATACTGCAGTGAAAGGGGTACAGCTGCAAAATCAAGGTTTTGAAGTCAAGCACTTACACTGAGAAATCAAAGAACCAACTTGCATGACAAATCTTGGACCCACGGTTTGGGACACAGGGTGTCACAGTTCATATGCATGCATCATCCTTTTAAGATCACAAAATCCTCCCAGAGATATCCCTTACGCAGCTCACTGTAATATTAGTGCTCATTCATTGTAGTTTATCTTTGCATAATTGCAGTGTAATGGCAACAGTTTTTTATTACTGTTAGTAGACATGGAAAATCCAGAGACAGAAAGAATAAGGCCAGAGGTCTCTGAATTGTAACTGTGCACGCAGTAGTCGAGCTAGGGAAGTCTGATGTGCCCACTCCCAAGTACTCGGTTTCACAGTCCTAACAGTGATCTCTGCACATATTTTGTAGATTTTTTGAAAGGCAAACTGGAAGACATAGTCCACCACATGACACAGCGCAGTCCTTCATGTGTCAGCAGCTGGCTCCTGAGTGAACCTCAGCCACCTGAGTTGAGAAAACGATAGCAAGAGAGTGCTCGTACCTCGCTGGGGACGAGACAGAGGTGACTGCCAGAGGGTTTCAGAGCTGTGTTCATGGCTGAGCCTAAGGACAGCAAAGTCAAGTCCTGATCTGCATCGTGTTTGCTAAAGCTCCACGATCTATTACAAAGATTTACCATGATTTGTATAGGGGACTAACTGTGAGCAGCAGCAGAGCATCAGGATTCTCAGGATATCAGAGAGAAGATATAAAGACAGCACTTGCAGAAGAAAATCTCGCTCATTTGGAAGGACCATTCTCACAGAAAGAAAAGGCCTGAGACAGGTTTAAAGAAGCTTAATTTGGAGAGATTTTACACAAAACCAGGTCAAAAGGTCTCTCTGTGTTAGCAATTAATGCAGCTCAAAAGAAGTAGATTTATGCAGCTAAACAGCTTGTGTTCAAGACTTGACATCTACCCTACAAGCATTTCAGGTTTTGTAGGGATTTACTTCAGATCAGCTCTAACCTGGTCCCAGAGACTAAATGCCCATTTGCCTCTTGATCATTTTGGGTGTGCTTCTGAAGAGCATCTCAAACACTGGAATAGGCTTCTCAGAGAGGTGGTCAATGTCACAAGCCTGTCAGTATGTGGCCAGTGCCCTTAATAAGAAGTTTTCATTTTTGGTCAGCCCTGAAATGGTCAGGCAGTTGCACTAGGTGATTGTTGCAGGTCCCTTCCAACTATTCTGTTCTGTTCTGTTCTGTTCCAGTTTTTCTTCCAGTTCATCTCTGTCGGAAAGGAACTTATTCCTTGAACTCTGAGAGCTCTTCAGCTTCAGATTCCAAATCAACACCTTTAAACTAGTGTCTTTGTCTTTCAGTTACCAATAGAAGCAACAACTATGGGCGCGCTTTGTAAATCCTAGTATAATTTTCTAATTTTCCTCTAATTCTTCTTTCTCCTCCTTTAACAACAGCAACATATATCATACAAACACAAATTTATCTTAGCAGTAGACCATATTCTGTTTTTTCAGCTCACTTTTCTTTAAAACTTAGGCTGAATTTCACTTACAGAAGCTGTACTTTAAATGGAAAAAGATGTTAGAGGGACTGATCATGTTTATCAGACAAGTTGGCAGAGACGGGAGAAGCCAATCCAAAAATCTGAACACTTTTTATCAAATGGACAAATAAATGACACTACCTTTCCCCACAAAGGCTGTGTCGTTCTCTATCTTTAAATGAGCACAGTGACAACACCACTACTACAGTACAAGTCCAAAATTCTTCTGAGCTAAAAGGGAAGGTTCAAAAACAGACATGTTGCAGGAATGAACAATTTTAAGACAGAAAAAATGGTAATTTTAAATACTAACTTTTTTCATCTGCATTTGAAAATCCAAATCATTGCTCTAAGAAGGCTGAAAATCTCTTCAGGAGTAACCATTTCCTTACATGCTGCTTTCACTTGTTCTCTCTTTGTAACGCCTGGAAATCACTAAGCCCTTCCTAAATTGGATTATCATGTTACATATTCTAAATACAAGCAAGCTCCACCTTATCCATGTCAGCCCTGTTCTATTCACTTTTCAAGGATACATAAACTTGAAGGAGTTTGGCTGTATTGCCCCGGCCTCTACTGACAAAGGCACTGGTGATTGGGGGCACAACACAAATACTTTAAAAAAACACAACTGAGTTCTCACCTGAGTGTCACTATGATTGCTGACGGCTGGGCACACGCTGTTATAAGGGTAACAATGAAGAGAAATACCAGGAATGGGATAAGTGTGTTGCAGGTTCGATCGCACTTCCCAGAAACAGCATAGCCATTCTCGTTCAGGTAGGTTTTCACAATAACCAGCCGGAGCTGACTGCGCTGGCCCACCGTTGGCGGAGTGATCACCTGGCGACTCTGGACACAGGCACATTCCGTGTAATTTCTTACCTGGGAAGAGTGAAAAATAATATTTCCACATGAAAAAAAATGTGCGAGAAAGACGTGTAGAGACATGGTACAGCATGGTGCATGTAGATGCGTACATGTGTACATGGTGCTCCTCAGTCAGGAATCTTCTGACTCTAGCATCACTACCCCAAGAACAAGTATTTTTAAAGCTGGCCAGGACTCTCCACGATGAGCCTGCCTTTCCATTGCTTTATTTAGGCTGAGTTTAAAAAAAATTCTGGAATTCTTTTGGAAAGTTCTGCCTAAACAATTCAATCACTTCTAACAGGGAAGCTAGAGAAAAAAAAATGTTTCTATCGTATTACAAGAACTGTGAGAAGGCACTCCTTAAGCAGCACTGACAATGCCACATTCCAGAATTGGGTGGGCCATTGACTTTCATATTCAGGAGGTGTCTTCTGTCATTTCAGTGGAAGTCTACCCCGATTTCAGTTGGATGTGTGTGTGGATGTGGATGAGGCGTGGAGAGGAGTAAAGCTAGAGAATACGGGGAAAGCAGAGACTTAAACAGTGAGACTGCAGGACATAACGGATTCCTGAACAAGGAAAGAGGCTGAAATTAGGATGAAGACATTGAATAGAGAAGCAGCATTTCATAGGCAAAAAGGACTATGATTTGAGCAAGGTGAGGATGAGCTAGATCAGGTGTCCTGTGACATCTATTCTACTACTATTCTACTACTATTTTCAACTACTCTAATAGCAAAGGGGTGTGCAGCAGATCAGAATACTCTGGTGCTAAAGAAGAAACAGGTTGGGACTCCTGTGATGCTACAGGAAGGAGTTTTGCTTTTAATGTTTGCATTCATAAAACCTAGGACCACACATGCACGGAAGACCATCTTAAGGTTACAAATTTTAACACCTGAATATCAGGAAATTATGGTTGCTTGTCAGTATTAACATATATTTTTGAAATTATGTAGCCTCGTATTTTTTTCCCATGGGATTTAGCTGAACATCTTAATAATATATCAGTAGTATATCAATTTATCTAGTATTTTACCTCTCATTTTCAAAATGTTGCTCCAGGTATTTTTTTCCTCACACTAAACATATTCTATACAGACAGAATGACTCATATTTCTTATGGATTTTTCTACCACACTCACCGTTACAGCTTAACTCTTTCAAAAATAAGTTATTTATCTTCAAAACAGTTATGAGATGAGGCACCAATGTTGTTATCTCTATTTTGTAGCTAAGTAACTGAAACAGATCTGAAGTTTCACAAATGTGGGTGACTAATTGAAACAATTGGAATCAGAGGATCTTTTTGGTTTTTTTCAGAAAATTCTCTGTTTTATACAAGTTAATATATTCTAAACGTAACTTCTATGCATTCAGATACAGATTTAGGCACTCAGTAATTCTACTAATGGCGCTTCTGGTGATTGCTCATGTCCATCACAGAGAATATGAAGACTACGAGATTAATAACCAGGAGAAGTTTTGTCTAAGTGACCTGCCCAACAATAGGAACTTTGCCTTAAGAATGAAGGCAATGACAGAATCCAGTCTCCCAAGGCAACACTCCACTCCCTAATATCATATGAGCATCTGCTTCTTCGTACAGTCCCTCACCTTAATTTCCTTATTGCTTCCAAATGCAAATATCAAACAGGCATTCTACAGAAAGCAGTCCTCTTTACTACATAATCTCGGTTCATCACTAGAGAAACCAAATCTATGTACTAAAGGAGACAGACATGACGACAGAGAAATGCTAGAGTATAGAAATAGGTATATAAAACAGGTATGAACCGTACACAGGCATCCTTTTTCCCTACTCCCAATTTTTAAATGGTTAATTTTAAAACCACTACATGTTAAAATTTATATACGAATGTTATAGGTTAGCAACATTTTGTTTATTACGCAGTAGCACAAGCTTACATTTGTTGTTTTTAAAAGTACCCTATATAAAGCATTATTTAATGAAGAAATGCATTTTACTACCAGTATGAGCTCTACTCTATTCACTATTAGCTATTGAGTTAAAACTTCAGGCCGTGAAGGATCTCTTCTTAAACCATAAGATTTAAGTGTTTTTCAAAATCTGTAGCAAAGAGCACATACTCCCAAAGTACCTCCCTACTAAATGAATAAATAGGGTCAGTTTGATATTGGTGAAATGTAGCCAAGATCAAACCTATGTCTCAACCCAGCAAAGCACAAATAAGATTTATATAGATGCTGAAAGTTAACCACAGGCTTTTCCAATTGGTCCAAAGCAACTTAATGCTAAAAACCAGCAGGATAATCTCAAAAAAAGAACTAAGCCAAAACCTATAAAGTAAACAATCTGTTCTCTGTTGTATCTCTGTATGAATCTGCATTTTCAGACCATTACCCAACCTGAGAAAGCACAGCTCTGGACCTAACCTCCTCCAGTTTTACAGGCTGGCTCACAACTGCAAATCAGGAGACTGATACACTATAAATAAGCTTTCTGGACAGCACAATCAAGCCCTGAGAAAATCAATGTAACATTACTTCCTGTCTTTTTTAATTATCCTTTTTTAAAGGAGGGTTCTGTAACAGAAGAATTTAAGAGTTTGGGTTTTGTACAAAATCAGCACAACCATAACACTCTGTTGATATGCAGGTCGAAGTCTACTTTCCAGTTGTTTTCTTGTGCCCAGTCCTGAAAACTGCCAAATTTCCATGATGTGACTTCATCAGCAAGATGCACTTCCCCAGTTCAGCATAACTGGAAGACTGGGCTGTAACAGGCAATGCATTTCCAAGAAAAAAAGTGAAATATTAACATCCTTTATGTTCTGGTTACTTGCGTTCAATGACAACTACTTCATTTAGCCTGGAAGAGGTTTAGGGAAAGGCTATGAGAATGGCCAAATATTTTGCAAGAGCAGTATACACGGGCAGTGATTATCCAGCCACGCAAGCAAAAGACCATCAATATACTGGTGCAGGGGCAACAGCTACTTATGCAAAACAACAAGGCTGACACAGACACCAACATTAAACAGGCCATAACTAAATTTAAACAGGAGTTTAAAACACTTCCAACTACCTGAAGAGTTCTTCCTTCCATTCAGAGAGGGAGTAAAAAAAACTCCAGCAAACCAAAAGTGCTTTTCAGAGTAACACTGATGAGCTTGCAGAAAGACAGTGTGACACGGCTGCCGGCGTCAGCAGAAAGTTGAATTAGATGACACTGACACAGGGTCCCTTCCCCGAGCCCTACAGCAGCAGCAGACACACCAGCCCCTGTCGTCAGGGACTTCAGAGCCTGGACTGGAAACACCAGCCCTCCTCACCCTGCGGCTCTTCACACTCACTTTGTTGGAGGAATCATTTGGTACAAACAAACTCGTGCCTCAAATTTGTACAGAACTGAAATAAAGGGGGGACCACAGGCATTCAAAACACGGAGAGGCTCATGCACGAGACAGCTGCAGAGCAACTTCTCTGAAGCTTAGATGGGAGGGTGCTTGCACTAGAAGCAGAGCAGTCTTTGACCAGCAACAGTCCCAAGGGCTACTCGCAGGTTGTATATGGGTGGGTGAAGCACTTACCCCTGTGCTATGGTTTCCACCATTGATGCAGCCAGCTAGGCAAGGATTAAAATAGGTTATTCCATCTGATCCACAGACAGGCTCGTACTCATGAATCTTACATCCACAGTTAACATTACAGCTCCCAGTCAGATTCCTGTGGGCCATGGCAAGAGTGGGGCTGGAGAAAGCAAAAAGAAAAGGCTAGCAAAGCAAGCACGGATATCCTGCGGTTCAGAGGGAAAAAACATCCTATTCATTAATTCTGGAACTGAGAGTTGATTATCAGAGAAAGACTGCATTAACTCTAGGCTATGCACATGATTTAAACAATATAGAATAACTGCCATCAACACAATAAAAAATAATACAAAGTTTAAAACTTGTATTTTATTTGCATAGGTAATACCTGCATTTTTCCGCTGTCTTTTTTTTCTTTAAGAGTTAAGACACCTCTATTTCATAGGTCTATCCTAAGATGCAGCAATTTGTTGTTGATTACTAGCGAAGAACTCAGTGACAAGGTGTAAACATTATGTGAACTAATAGGCATCTCTTCCCACATACCAACAACTGTTCAGAAAATGTAATGCTTGTATTATTTCCATGTATACGTGAAATCTACAGTAGGCTCTCTAGATGTGGAGGAGCGCTGTGCTTTTACTAAATGTCTGTAAAAGAACCATTACACTGCTTCCCTGGACCATTCCTCAAAATCTTGCCAAAGCCCAACTTCCTAGGTCCTCCCCAGAAGGTTTTGGTGGTACGGTCAGAAGGAACTAAAGAGCATTTCAAAGCTGAAGAACAAGCACACACCAAAAAGCAGGCTCTTTAATATTTGGCATCAGTACTCCAAACAGGTGATTTTATAAACATAGCATCCAATTGTGGCTCTGCTTTACCGTATCAGTTATACCACTGCTGCTCAATCCAGAAGTGACAAAGAACCTTAGTAATAGCAGTATCCATATCTGTAAGATCACAGTCTCTTCATCAGAAGATGACAGGGAAAAAAACCCAATCCACTGCTTTTTGCCACCAGTAGTAAAAAATCAACTCTGGTTCCAAGTGACAGCCAGCTGTCACCATCAAAGGTTTTGACTTCAGTTGACTAAGTCACACAGGCACCAAACTAATCGGCTCCTGTCATACATACCATATCACTTCGGCTTTGCTCAAAACGACTCTCAGGTCACCTAAAAATGCCCAGCTTTGGGTACAAACCCCTAAGGAGATGCCCAGCTACTCCCTGTGCGGAAGAAAAGCCCAGGGTGACACTGGACTTCTAACATTCCTGGGTGGGGTAAGGCTTGGAGCACAAAACAAAGGAGGGAAAGGGTTAGCAGGCACAAAGGAAACCTCACTGAAATTAAAGAATGGCAAAAACCCCTACATAAACTGTATATGCAGATTCTGAGAAAGTTAAGACACAAGAGTTAAAGGAAGATAAAATGGACACTAGTTTGTTTCTTTCCAAATTAATAACAGACTAGCATAATTGGACTCAGTGTATATAGAGCTAATATCAGAGGATGTAAGGTGTCAATCTCTATAATCTAGAAGCTCCTAGCTAAGGACCATATAATATTTTTCTGACAAGTCAGTGGTCTGAATAGTCATTTACTTTTAATAGGCATATTTTCTTGAAAACCTCAGACTAGTTTATAAAGAGCTACTATACTACATTTGGCTCTTTCAGTTACTGAGATTGCTCAGATGAGGTTTGTAGCATTTTTATCTTGGCTGGCTAAAGAATAATTGAAAACTTATTTTTGTATATATATTTTTTTTCTGTGACAACCTTAAGAAACACATGAAATGGCTCTTGAGACCACAGCTGTCTCTTCACCAGTATCCTATCTCTAACAGCAGCCATAGGACAACTGGGGAAGAGCAAGAACAGGGTGAGTAATTTCCCCAGAAGAGTATTCTCTCAGCCTCTAACCAGTTGCAACCCAAAATATTTTCTAGGTCTGATGTGTTTTTTTAGTGAATAAACCCCATTTTTTCCCCTGTAGTTCTCCCACTGAGATTAAAGTTTTTGCATCTGTAACATCCAACAGGAAGGATTTTTTCTACAGTCCACAGTCTGTAACATGAACTGCTCTTTGCGTTGAATCTGGCTCCTGCCAGCTTCATCTGACACTCCCCACTTCTAGTACCTTGCCTATAGATTCTGAACACATGAAGGCTCCTGAAAAAACAAACTTATGGTGTTCCTATGGCCAACATAAAAGCATCTGCAAGCTCTAGTGAAATCGTGTAGTTGCAATTAAATAAACCACATCATTATATTATCTAATCTAATCATATCTAGTATTACCTGAAGGCATTATGCCAGAAGGTACGTGAAGTCATAGGCAAAAACTATTCCTTTTTTATCCATGCTATTACTGAACATGCTCACTCAAGCACCTTCCGCTTAGATATATATGCAGAAAGACTTTGAAGAGTGAGTTATTTTCTGCTGTCATTATGCAGTCAAATTATAAGAAGCATGAACTTTTAAATGGCCCAAATTGTATTTATACCTATTTTTACTACAGTTGCCATGCTCTCTGTCTTGTTTCAGGTTGTTAAATTAATTTAGTAAGTGCAAATGCAAGAATCTGCAGTGTGGTTCAGTTTTCTGCATCTCATTTGGAATTTCATCTGGGTTTAAAATACTGCCAGCAATATGAATGCACTAAGGTAATGGAAAAGTTACCTGAATGACCTTGTTCAAACCACTCTATTTCCAAGTTGGGCGAGGCTAGGGATCCTAGCTCTAATTTCCTAAGTGCCTTTCTGTCTAAAGAAATCACAGTTCCTGAACTCTGCACCCGCACTACCTCTTCATTGCATAAGGAGGATCCAAGCCACTGAAACCTGAAAAGCAGCTGATATCATTGTCTTCACCTCAAGCTTCTCCAGTTACACAGGAAAAACTCCATTTTTTTAACTTACTTTCTGTCACAGTGGCACTCTAGGCTTCTAAATACTTTTTCTGTGTCTCAAAGCACCCAAATGTAAGGGACTGCAATATTCAGTATCGCAATGCACTGCCCTTTGCTTTCTCACACCTGAGCAGCAAGCAGAGCTGCAGGCACCAGCCTGTTTCTGCCTGTGACCCCTGTACAGTCCAGTCCAGAAGACCCAAATTCCAGAGAATAAATGCCAGTAGTACTCCTGCAGAATCTGCAAACCCAGATAGAGCTAAGTATTGAGCTCTGTTGGGGCATGAGTATTTGCATATGCCCCATAAACAAAAGTCTTGCCTTGGGAATTATGTGTGTGCCTTGTTTGCCCTGTTCTCAGTATTGCTCAATGGCCACTACTGTTTAAAACTAGCTCAAGTATCTCTGCTCTAAGCAGATATCCACGGAATTTTAGCACCTCCTCAGTCAGGCAGGAGCTGAACAGGAATCTGGATTGGGTTTGTAGCTGTATCCTTGAGATCCTGTAGACAAGCTCACAGACTGCCATGGCAGCAGACCCCCATGGGGGCTGCTGTTTGCGATGCATGGGCAGGACCACCACAAAGGTAAACATCTAGGATCAGAATTATTCCACCTCAGCTACCTCACAGACCACAAAAGATGTTTTGCTGCCATCTTCTACACGCGACCAGATCAGAAACTTGGGTCAGGAGCCATTCTGCACACAAGGACTGTCATCCATGTCATCCAGCACCTCACCTCCTATCATTAGTGACATTAAGCAGTACAGCTGCTCCTTAGATGCCTCCACTTGACTAATTTTTAAATGTTTTAATGTATTTATACACCACTATCTGCTTGTGCTGAATATGCTTGTCTTTCCAGCCGGGCACATTTGAAGCCGATCAAATGTTACTAAGTAGCTCTTAAATATTTATTGACCATCTACTGACCACACAAATCAGGTCCAAAAATTTAGCTCTTGGAGCTACTTTACACTTTATGGTCTACTTGGATGTTAACCAAAGCCTTTCTGAGTGTTTTCTTTCTTGTGCCATAAACAAACAAGGCACAGTTTTAGAAACAAGCTGCAGCTAGAGCAGGAAATTAAATATCCAGGACTGATACTGGTTCTGTCGCCTTCTCAGCTATCAGCTCAAACTTGTCATCTTATACCATGCTGGATTCCAGAAAGCAATGTGCAGCAACACGTCATATAGCAACAGGCAGATTTTTCCAGTAATCTCTCAACAGAATTCTTCCTCTGATGGAAAGCACCAAGTCATCAAAACACTCCTTGGGAACATACTGGTTTCAGCAGCACAGTGACAGAAATTTTTAACACCAACAGGAGAAACAGCATTTTTGGAGTTTCACAAGCTCCTTGGCAGCTTGCTCAGCTGGATGTCCCAGATGCCTGAATACTTTGGGAAAGCAGGGTCTCCCCAGCCTGCTTGGGGAGACCCTTGTACCTGTGTCCCAGCCGCCACCAGGGCTCTGCCACCTCACACATGGACACGTCCAGGGACAGCCCAGGCCGCTGAGAAAGTCACAGCTCACATTCCCTCTCCTGGTCTGTGAAACACATTCATCCGACCTCTTATCCCTCCGTCTCACCAGCAGATGGGTCATGTTGTTCCACAGGCAGGAGAGCCCACCTCCTGTCTCACTCCACTCACGTAGCTAACTCACCTCGTCTGCATTGCTAACATTACCATGACACAGAGGTTAGGAAATCAGCTCAAAAATAAAGGTGAATGAAATCTGGCATGCAAGAAATGAGAAGCATGAAACTGGAAAATGAACTGAGACTATTGTGATAATTTAATCTCACGGGTAATTTTTTGTTTGCCCTGGAAGAAACTTGAAGTTTACAGATATGCAAAGTAAATATCTCCAAATTAAAAACAAACTACTGCAAGCTTTGTCTCTCCAGCTTCCATCACCTTTTGGAGCTTGGCAAATGATTGTAAGGTTTATTTGGGAGATTCTTTTTGTGTATAGCAAATGCCTTGGACACAAAGAGGTGGCGTTTTTTCATCCTTTCAAGAACCTGTGCTACAATAAATCATCTATTAACTATTTCCAAATGCTCATTATCAGATAATTGTAAGAGGTTCATACCTGCATCTTTATTACTTTCATTGTTCACTCATTGTTCACTCCTCTTGCAGTGATGGGAAACTAATGGAGGATGTAGGAATTCAGATGCTGGGGACATGAAATCTCTACTGATACATATGTAGCCCCATATCTATCACATGTGATCTACCTTTTAGCACATATTATAAACAATTTCTATGAACACTTCTCCCAGGAGAGGATCATTTTTTGCTTGAAGGTATGTATTTTTCCAGCAGTAAGCTGAATCAAAGCACTCTACTAATCCTGCCCTCTGACACTGGCAAGATACCCACCCTCCACAAAAGAAAACTGTGTTGATCTCTGTGCACAGCACATCGCAGATTTACCTGCATTGGTCAGAAAGAGTAGGCTCTTGGAGAAACTGCATCTCAGCCAGTAAGCCCTGCCCATGAGCTGGCCTGTGGGAAAAGCAGCTTAGTTTCAATGCACTCACTGTTGTAGACACATGGGATGTCTGAGAAATAGCTGCCCCGCTTATTTCAGCGGGAGCAGATGCTGCCGACTTGCAGCGCTGTTGCACCTGAGCTGCCAAGGACGCCCGTCATGCACGAGCTCACTAACAGAAACCAGCCCTAAACGACAGCGTTTCCTCAACTATTCTTTCAATTGCAAACAATGATGTCACTCCTTTCATTAATAAGATACAACTGCAAGTTTTCTAAACACGTGTGCTGGGACAAAACCCAGAATCCCATCTGACAAACTGCATTGGTTCACTTCATGAGGAGACTGTTCTCTGTCTCCTTGACACCACACTGGTAAAGCTAATAAAGGGGAGACCTTTATTAGATGTGACTAATGATAACAGGGACTCTAGTTCCTCACTTACTTTTCTTAAATCCTGTTCTCCTCACCAACTATTACACTGTGGAAGGCACGTGGCATAGGAGTAAAGTAAGAAAAGGAAAAGTATAAGTCAAGATTTATTGCCTAGAGGTTTTGGAGCTGTGGCCTGTTATTTCAGATACTCAGGCTTTGACTGAAAGCTCATTGCGCTGGCAGTCAATGCACACATATTGGAAAAAAAAATAGGTGGACCCTCTTCCCATAAAGCTACAATCTAAACAAAATACCTTCTTTTTTTTTTTTTTAGGAAAAAAAAAAGAACAGCGTCTGGCTGTATTTTAGTAACATTCAGACAAATAATTGGTTTGCACATCATTTTATGCATATTTACTTTGACCACTGTAGTAACCTACAGGACCAAGGAAATACAAAGGAAAGTATAAAACCTCTCATCACATAATATCTGTAATCAATACTACGCTATAGGACAAAAAAGATTATCTTAACTTGATAGCAGTAATTTTTGTTTGGTAGTGAAGGACATTCTGCATGGCAGAGATCTGCAGTCTCCTTGTTGGCAAGCAGCTGGAATCGTAGCAATGATGCAATATTTTTGTAGCTGTCAAACAACGAACCCTCTCACTGTGTTAGCTGGATTCCTTCTTTGTAGTTATTGTTCTGATCCAATTAGTCACTGCTTTCAAGTTAAGGGATCCAAATGGCTGACTGGGCTGAAATAGATAAAAGAATAACAGAACTCCAAAATGGTGGTATAAGAGGAAGAATATAATTTATTTCTTTTTATTTCAAGTGCCTCAGTAAGTCCACTGCATTCTTCAACTGAACCTTAATTCTGCCAGAACAACAGAAAGCAATCAAAAAGTCTATTTTGGTTCATTACATACCAGAAATGTGAGAGATGGAACTGAACAAATCCAGGAATCTGCCACCATGAGTAAGCTCCCCAATGAGTCTGTTTTAGTTGCCTTATCATAGAATCATAGATTAATAGAAGAGTTTCGGTTGGAAGAGACCTTCAAGATCATTGAGTCCAACCTTTGTCCTAGCCCTACCAACACCACTAAACCATGTCCGTCAGCACAACATCTGGCCACCTCTTAAACACCTCCAGAGATGGTGACTCAACCACCTCCCTGGGCAGGCTCTTCCAGTGCCACAAAACATGGAAGAGACAGGTCTACAAACAACCAAAACAGCTGATCCCTGCTATATTTTATCTTTATTCAGTACTAGTGGGGCCAGATCTCAAGTGCTGGGTCCAATTCTGGGTTCCCCAGAACCAGAGAGACATGAACATACTGGAGAGAATTCAGAGAAGGGCTACTAACATGGTTAAGAGACTGGAGCATCTCTTCTTTGAGGAAAGACGGAAACTGGAGTCTCCAGACTGAAGAAGAGAAGGCTCAGGGGGATCTCATCAAGGTACGTATATACCTGAAGGGAAGGTGCAAAGGGCTGGGCTTTTTTCAGTGGTGCCTAGTAACAGGACCGGAGGCAATGGGCACAAACTGAAACACAGGAGGTTCCCTCTGAATGTCAGGAAATGCTTTTTCACTACCCGAGTGACTGAGCAGGGGCACAGGCTGCCCAGGGAGGCTGTGGAGACTCCCTCCTTGGCTCAAAAGCCATGTGGACAAGGTGACAATTCACAGATTCAGGACTTCCCATTTGGGTGCTGGTTATGGTGCATGAGAAGGGATGCTGTATCGTGGTTTGACACAGGGCTCCTTACACTGTGCTCAAACATCAAACCTGCCTTCAGAGACAATGCTGGCAGAGCACGTTAAGGTTTACCGTGAACCAAGAATCCACACTGCTTCTCCTATCCAGTCTAGCCTGTTGGCTTTGTTGTCCATACACCGCACTGGAACTAGAGAATGAAGTATGTGCTTTATTAAACCTCAAAACGAAAGCATGCTTTTTAGTTACATAAACAATAACATTCCTTGATGTCTGAGTTAAAGAGCTGACTACCAAGTAAATGATTTGAAGATATCAAATAACGGACCATGAAGATTAATAGAAAGTTTATCATGTCAGATATTCCAGTGTAGTGCTGCTTTTTTAATATCGCTTTTATAATAAATTTGGGGTTGATCTCTGCTCTAAGAAAATTATATAGGGTTGGGGCTGCAAACTCCTGAACCATGCTTTATAACATGCTGATAATTCTCTATTTGGATGACATTATAGTCTAAACATACTGATTTTTATGCTGATTTCAGAGAGTTGATATATCTCAGCACTTCTGAGAATTCTGCCATTGCCATCTCTCCCCTCTTTTCTCAATAAGAAAAATTAGATGTAGGTGATAAAGAAGCAATGCTACTGCAGACTTTTAGAACAGCTGTGAATAGATGCCTATTTCAACTCATGCTATGCATTTATTTCAAATGTTATTACTTACTGTAAAAAAAATAAATACTCTTACAATTGCAGTGGGAAGGGTATATGTTATATAGCAAGAATTTGTCTTGTCTTCAATTTAGAAATAGTTTTAACTTAAATTGCACCTTTTCCCCAACAGAAACCTTGTCATTAGCCTGGCAGGGACACTTTGACTTGCTGCACAGTTCAAATAACTGCTATCTGAAATTTATGTTTTAATTCCAGATAATCTTCAGTTCTTCATCTACGCCCACAGGCTGTCACAAACATCAACAGAAGGTGGAAAATCAAAGCATTCCACCCCCTTCCCATCCCTGTTCTCTCCTTATGCAGCCCACTATGCTCAGAGGAAGATATATCACCATGCTACTCCTTTCTACAGATAGCCCCTCAGCACCCAGCTTTAACTCTAAGCATTAAGAACACAAAGGAGTAACTCAGCTTACCATCAGCTTGTGACTTTCAGTTGCTGTTTTTCCTTACACTAGATTTAGGGATTGACAGCAAGGTAGTAAAGCCCAGCAACATGCAATGCAAAATATTCTCTATGTAAACAGTGCTTATTTGCTTCCTCCCTTGCTTGCCATTTTACCTCTTTGTTTTTCACTTGGCTTGCTCACTGCCCCACTCAAGTTCTTTCTTTCCCATTCAATCATTTCTTTTTCTGCTCTGCACTTCTACACTCCTCCAAACCTCAAAATGTTAAGAATCCAGAGCTGAGCCTTAAAAAGCAAGATGTCCAAACAGATCTGATAACCAGCACCCGGACATAAATAAAAGGAAGACCTCATCCCAGGTGTAAAAGCAAAGGGGAAAATATTGCTTTAGGTAAGTTTGGATCCTTCAAACACTTAGTCTGTTCTTGTGTTTAATGTATATGAAGCAGGCAGCTTTAGGGAAAAGCTAATGTACAAAAGAAAATAAAAGCTCATCATTACGCTTCTGAGGAACTATCTTTCAGTGAAATACCTTCTCCCAAATTTTACCACACCACCTTCTTTCCAAATATCCATTGTTTTTTAAAAAATACCCTTCCATGCACTTCTTAAGGTCAAAACCTAAATCCCTCACTCCCAATACCTTCCTACATTTCATGACAGCCTTCTTCTTTCACAACGTGTCTTTAAGGGTTATGATCTAGTTGCTGTCTTGATGATGATCCAATAAGCACCAGATGGCATGCATGCAACCAGTAACAGGTTCAGAAGCAGTACACACTGTTAATATCGATAGCATGTGCCCAACTGATTCCTCTCAAGTAGGGACTGTAGACCTAAGACTGTTATGGTGTTAATAAGCAAATCTATTCAGGTAAAATCTTTTCAAATTTTCAAATTTTTCATGAGCAGAAAACAAAACTTTTTGAAATACCAAGCAAACTCTGAGCAATCTACAGAGGACACTGTTCTTACTTTCCTGTAAAAACCACTGAAGACCATTCTAATGCATTTTTCCATCCCTAGGAAAGGTGTATTATTATATAAGCTTCATTATAAACTAGATGTTAAACCAAAGGGCCACACAGTAACAGGATGTGTTTATATCACAATACTCACCAAACTCTCACTTGAAGATGGCTTCTTCAGGACATCAGCCATCAGCATTTTTTAGATTTATTTCTCAGGCTTATTGGAAAAAGCTGGTTTTGCCACAGATGATTCCAAGATACTTACCCAGTCGTGTAAGGTATATTTATTCCCCCTAGATTAATGCTTTCACATCCAACAATGAAGAGAGTTGAAAAGCACAGCAGAGATACACCACTGCAGATCATAGCCAACTTTGCAGACTCTCTTGCACCGAGTTTCAGTTTTTTTATAATGTAGCCACCTAGGACAATACCAACACCAGCACTTGGGACAATAATCACACCTGCGGGGAAGAAATTCGAGCAACATTAAAACAGGACCTATAGAAATGGTATAAAACATAAATATTGGTTTCATCCCCTATCTAGATGACTGCAAATCCTGCATCAAGATCTCCATTGTCTGATTCTCTGCGAGCAAACTGAGTCAGACTTTGGAAACCTCTGGAGTGTTGTCAAAGAATTAATAAAAGCCTCCTTATGATATTACCAGCAGCCAAAGCACTATAAGAGAACTATTGTACTGATGAGCAGAAACATTGCTTTGTATTTGTTTTAGAATGGGGTGAAGGGCTACAAATTGCTCGTTTAACTACCGAAAATTTGAAAAAATCCAAATTCGGACACAAATCTTCCTCTTCCTACTCATGATTAATTCCAGAGAAGCACAAGTGCTAAACTCAGGCAGGACCCAAAGTCTATCCATCTGGGAGTGCACACTTGAGTTTGTCTGCAAATTCTGCTTTCTGGATACTTTACTGAACAGTGCTTTCCTTCATCAGCAGCTCGATTCATTTTAGCACAGCCACATAAAGTGTAAACTGATCAAACACGATTAAAAAAATTAAGATACTAGAACTAGTATCAGGGTAAGTTTAAGACACAGAAGTGCCTATGAAACTCCTGTTGCTCTGCTGCTACAGTTATAAAGTGGCAGTTCAGCAACACATCACCGGGCTGTCCTCACTTGTCAGGGCTTGAGGTTGTGTAGGGTCAGTGAATGTCCTGTGCTTCTTCACTTCCTTTGGCTCTTGTTTCTCACTGACATGTGGGAAGGTCTTTAAATTAGGTCTTAGCTAATAAAGATGTATTCCATATAAATATGGAATCTGAACAACTTCTAGCAGTTGCATCTACAGAAAAGGTGCTAAACTTTATAATCTAAATTCTTAAAGAGGTGATCCTCTTTTTAAAGAAGCCAGCAAGACTATCGCTTGCAAATGTCTTTAATATTATTGCAAAGCCTTCTCATTCTCTAATAATTTGCAAAAAGGTGAAGAGGACATTACCTTTATCAAAGTGTTGAGATCATGAAAGTAAAAATAAGAGGTAAAAATAGTTGCGACCTTAATTATACTGCCATCATCAATGGCATTATAAAATAAAATGTCACTTCATGAGGAAGATTCTTAATAATAACCCTCCACAAAATCAAAACCAGTCTTTATCATAAAAGCAGAAATTAAATGTGTAAGTCCTTCTAGGAGAATTAAACGATTTTCACAAAGTTCAAAGCTGTTACCTCTCTCGAGCTCTTATATCTCTCACATTCAATGACTGAATGTGAATGAGGGAAAGAAATAATGCAAATCCTTTTACTTGCCCTGAAAATGTTCTCTCTGAGTGAAAATGGTAACTCAGACATGTGAGTTTACCAGGCATGCCCTGACCTACAAAATCTGTGTCAGAGAAGCCCACATCCATGCTGAAGGCAGGCTGGAACCCCTTGCAATGCCTTTTCAAACATCCTTGTCAGGTGAGTCAAATTCCATGGACCAAATCAACAGCTACATCTGTTACATGAACTAAGGATCTAGCCCAAGGGAAGGACTTACTGACAGTAAATTAACTTCAGTCTTTTATCTTCTTCCTTCCACCTATAGTTTGAGTTCTTAACCTCTTCTGGACCTGAATTTACTTTTTCTTCCTTATTCTCTTGAGGGCACCTATACTGAGAAACGCGTCTATGGCTAGTACCTTGTCAAAATTGAGCATGTAAATATTTTGTGAGGCATTAGGTCCTTCCATCAGAGAGTTACAATGCACTGCTGATCTCGTCTATCCTCTGCCACACCACAAAGATCAGAATACTAAAAATTAGAAGCAGAGCATGAGCAAATTGCCCACCAAGGCTCGCTCTCATTCAGTAGGATGGAAGGTAAAGGAAAGTTTACATAGAAGAAGTATAAAGACTAATTCTTCCACACAAACTCTCTCTGGGAGAAATGGGAAGGGCAGGAGCAGACAGATTTCACTGTTTGGGGTGAAGGCAGCAGAGAGAAGAGCTCACTCCCTCCTACATGTCAGTAAACCTGACAGGTTCTTTGCCCTAAGTACAAACTCTTCAAGATTATGCCCCTCCTCGTACGCAGGAGATGTGAAATCAGAAGTGATGTACTGTCAGAGAAACACAGCTACTATAGTGCACTGCCAGATGAGCTTCCAGGGCAAAGCGGAGCATGCACGTCTAACCGGGGCACATATTCTTCTTTTTCAAAGGCATTAAGAGGAATAAAGCTTAAGAACCGATACTAAGCTGTTGCACTACACTTTCCTTTATTTCATAATGACAGTTTGGCTTACAGGAATTGTGCATGTGCTATATGCACGTACACTCCTGGGTTCAGTGCTCTGCGGCAATATCAGCTTTCAGTCAGCAATTTTCAAGCTTTGTCCTTTTTGCTCTTGTCAGGACGCTGCAGCACTTGAGGCTTGCCACAGCAGCGAAAAGATGGATCTTAACAGCAAATAATAGTCTGGGAACAGAAAACTGCAGTATCTGTTAAGCAGGCTACACTCCCAAAGGGAAAACTGGAGATTTTCAAACCAATCCTATTTTGGATATCATTTCTAAAACTAAAGGTAGATCCCACACCTTTCTAACCTTTCTAACGTAAGTTACCAGAACAGCACTTTATAATATATAATGCGCAATTCTTCCAATTACAAATTATATGAACTGTAACCCTCTTTTTCACAAGTAAAGCCCCTGAAATTTTAATCTGGCTTTGTCTAAGATCTATCTGTAATCTAAAGTCAAAGTTCTCTTTTTTGCCAGGGACTTAAGAAAGCTTGGAAGCTAAATGCCACCTGCTCTACACAGAGAAGATAAAACTCCTTGCAAGACAAGATTGCAGCACAAGCTGGAACAGGCTGCCCAGGGAGGTTGTGGAGTCTCCTTCTCTGGAGACATTCAAAACCCGCCTGGACGTGTAGCTGTGTGACCTACTGTAGGGGATCCTGCTTTGGCAGGGGGGTTGGACTATATCTTTTGAGGTCCCTTCCAACTTCTAACATTCTATGATTCTGTGTGAAGCTGCACAAGTTCAAACATGAAGTTTGGCACATGGCATTTTTGCTGATAATTAATGCCAGGTTTGTTTAAAAACAGAAAGAAATTGAGACTTAATTAAAGAATTGCTGCTTATTATTTGAGAGAGAAAATTACCAATAAAAACTTTACATTGGTCACATGAAGCAAGTACATGTACTCAGTTGTCAATGTATATATGAGGTATAGATGTAGTAATATAAATAACATATAAGCCCTTCTTTAGCTAATCAGCAGTTTGCAAACTGGGCATTATTAGACTATTATTAGACTATTATTAGACTATTATTAGACATTATTAGCAATCTAATACAGAATATCCAAGTTTCCTTTTCCCCTTTTCCTATAAAAACAACTTATGAAATTAATAACGACTGTTGACTTTAATGTTAAGTCAAGGAACTGGGGTTGTGGAAGCAGTTCTCACTGGTCCATGTTGCACATCCTGCCCGAGCTGTTTCTTCTTCTAACTCATTGCTTTAGTCTTTATCAAGTAATTTAAAACAGGGAAAACAACAGATGTTAATAGCTTCACACCCTGGACAGGGTCACAACATTTCTTCCTCTTTAATGTACTGGCTGTTGAGTATTTTGTCTGGCAAGAATGTTTCTGGTTTATCCTGAGAATTAAGCAAGTTACAGAGTAGCAATCCCATCAAGATTCATTACAGTAACACTCCTATGTGTGTGTAGCTGTGCCAAGCTTCAGAGAGAATCACTGCCCCATCAATCATTGAGCAGCCATTCTATACAGGAAGCGCTATGGAGAAGTCAAAAAGATGCTGACAAAGACAAATGACTGAGGCAGTTAGGAGAAAGGAGACGATCTGTGTGACATGGGCCCAAATTCCACACATTTTTGGCCTCTTTAAAAAAGGAAGTTCACATCTCTCCCTCCCACAGAGAAGCATGAAGTTTAAAATTTTGTGGTTTGTAGCTCTGTCAGAAGTTGGGACTTGGCCGTGCAGTGCTGTGGCAGGAGGGGAAGTGCCAGCCCTGCCAAAGAAGGGTCTCAGAGCTGAAATGACAGGTGGGAGAGGATGCGGGGAGCTCTCCTGACTAGTCTAGATCGCTGTGCACTCAGTGTCAATAAGTAAATAAGGAGAAAACCACCAGCCTGGAGGGTAGAGATAACTGAAGGATGGGACAGATAAATAAGTCGCTACCAGGGAAAACAGAAAGATTAAGATATTTTAAAGATCAAAGAGGAAGTAAAACTCAGAGAAAACAAGAAGAGCTTTAAAAGAATCTTTTAAGGCACACAAATTGCAGTAATGCCTATGGGTTTTCCAGCTTGTTTTTCTCGCTTTTTTCCACCTCGATGATCACTAACGTATTAGAAAATGCCTGGTTTGGCTTATGCAGAAAAAAAGCCCAGCCCTTTAACAATACAAATTAGTTCACATTTTACTAAACACATACAGCAAAGATCAAAAACCGGCCTGAATATCTAACCAAATGAACAAAGCTGGATCCAACCACCTGTTCCAACAAGCACATTTTTAGTTCATTCCTGCATTGATTAATATCATTAGCCAAAGAACGCCAATCCTTGCAAGGTTACACTACGTGGCAATGCCTTACCAGTGTAGATGCTGGCATTGGAAGCTGGGATGCCAAACTGTGACTCGATGAACTTGGGAATGAAGGTAATAAAAGCTGTGACAATGGCACTCTCAGCTGTGTATGACAAACTCACAAAAAGGAATGTCATGTTGCTTAAGATCCTGACAGCTGCTCTCGGAAGCTCTATAAAATGACAAAAAATGACAAACGAATGTTATAAATAATGAGCGAGAAACAAAAGCAAACTGAAACAAAGCAAACTGATTTTCTTTGGGATGGACTGGCAATAATGGCTTGCTAGCATCTGGTTACATTTGCCAAGCGGAAGGGAGAGTGCATATTTGGGATTGCAGTCTTCCCTGTCTGCTCTTGCCCTACCTCCCTGCATCACCCCGGGGCTACAGTCCCACTTTTCACCAAGAAAACTGAGGCCTGTTTTAACAAAACCATCTGCAGAAACCAGGTCTACATAGTAACACTATGAAGGAAAGAAAATCAGCAATAAAGTGTGGTGATTTTGGAATTATTTCGACGTTGCAATTTGAATTTTTCTAGGAGGTAACACAATCATGCTGCTGAA